>NC_073313.1:159339308-159549308 GCF_027595985.1 Sorex araneus | reverse complement strand
CAGGGGGCCCCAGACATGCTGCCCCCTGGCTGCGTCCCACTGTGTCGGGGCGGGGGGGGGGGTGGCTGAGCGCGTCCCATACACCCCTGGACCCCCAACCTGGAGCGGGACAGAGGGTCCCGGGGCACCCAGCAGGGGGCAGCACTGAGCAGACTGGGGGGGCCTTGGTGCTGACTCGGGGCCTCCCCTCACCCCTACCCCTCAGGTCTGGTTAGCTGGGCACCCACCCCCCCCCCCCCGCCATGGCCAGCCCTGGGCAGCGGACACAGCTTTTGCTGTGGTTTTGCTTGTTTCTAGGCCATATTCAGCAGTGCTCAGGTCTGACTCCCGGCTCTGTGCTCAGGGCTGACTCTCGGCTCTGTGCTCAGGGCTGACTCCCAGCTCTGTGCTCAGGGTTGACTCCCGGCTCTGTGCTCAGGGTTGACTCCCGGCTCTGTGCTCGGGGCTCACTCCCGGCTCTGTGCTTGGGGCTCACTCCTAGAGGTGTTTGGGGGCCCATGTGTGAGGATGACCTGGGGGTCAGACCCAGGTTGGCTGCGTACAAGCCAGAGCGACAGGGCAGGGGGAGGGGTTTGCCCTCTGCACACCAACCCGGGTTCGAGCCCCCTCCCGCCGCGCTGGCCTGCTCTGACCTCGGTGGCGGTGGGTAGCCGGGGGGAAGTGCCCTGCACCAGACCAGGGAGCAGGCGATGAGAGGGAAGGGGAGGGTGAGTGTGTGTGTGGCCCTGTGTGTCTCAGTGTGCGCCTGTGTGGCTGTATGGGCTGTGTGACTGTGAGTGTGTGTCTCTGTGTGTGACTGTGTGTGACTGGCTGTGTGTATGCCAATGTGTGACTAGTGTGAGACTGTGTGTTATTGTGTGTGACTGTGTGTGACTGTGTATATGACTTTGTGACTGTAACTGTGTGTGAGTGTGTGTGACTATGTGTGACTCTGTATGTGATTCTATGTGACTGTGTGTATGACTGCATGACTATGTGACTCTGCAACTGTGTGTGACTGTGTGTGAGACTGTGTGTGACTGTGTGTATGACTGTGCATGTGACTGTGACTTTGACTGCGTACGACTGCGTGTGACTCTGTGTGACTGTGTGACTGTGTGTGACTGTGCATGGCTGTGACTCTGTGTGACTGTGTGTGTGACTGTGTGACTGTGTGTGACTGTGTTTCTGTGCGACTGTGTGACTGCGTGAGACTCAGTGTGTGGTTGTGTGACTGTGTGACTGTGTGTGACTGTGTGTGAGACTGTGTGTGACTGTGTGTGACTGTGTGTATGGCTGTGAATGTGACTGTGACTTTGACTGTCTATGGCTGCGTATGACTGTGTGTGACTGTGTGACTGTGTGTGACTGTGTGAGACTGTGTGACTGTGTGACTGTGTGTGACTGTGCGTGACTGTGACTATGTGTGACTGTCTGTGTGGCTGTTTGACTGTGACTGTGTGACTGTGTGTGACTGTGACTGTGTGACTGTGTGTGACTGTGTGACTGTGTGTGACTGTGTGACTGTATGTGACTGTGTGTGACTGTGTGACTGTGTATGACTGCATAGACTGTGTGTGACTGTGTGACTGTGTGTGACTGTGTGACTGTGTGACTCTGTGTGACTGTGTTTCTGTGCGACTGTGTGGCTGCATGAGACTCGGTGTGTGGTTGTGTGGCTGTGTGGCTCTTTGTGTGTCCGTGTGTGCCTGTGACTCTGTGTGTGTGACGTGTGTGACTGGGGCTCCGAGCTCTCCAGCCCACAGCGGCGACCATGGGAAGGGGCGTCTGGGGCGTCTCTGGGCCGAGGCCGCCTGGGATTCTGCACCCGGGGCGCCGGCTCTGCCACGTGGCCAGGTGCCGGGTCACTGCGTGGCCGTGTCCACGCGCCCCCATCACGGCAGTGGCCGTTGGTCTCTGCCGCCCGCCGTGTCCACGGCCGTGGAAACCCGTGACGGCTCAGTGCGCCCGCCCAGGTGGCCCCGCGGAAGCTCCTCCGGGTGACTGCCAGGCCGGCCCCTGCCCCTGACCGCCAGGCCGGCCCCTGCCCCTGACCACCAGGCCGCCCGGCTGTGCAGGAAACGGGGCTCGGCAGACCCCGTCAGAGGCCAGACCGTGGGGGGACGCGCAGGAAGTGACTTGAGTCCCTGGTTCCCGGCAGCAGCCCGGCGCCCAGTGTCCCCGCGGTGGCCCTGGGCTGGTGGCTTCCCTGGGCAGTGGACGGTCCCCAGTGACTCAGGCGCGGAGGGGAGGGAGAGGCAGCTTCCCGCGGGGAGTCCCTGGCTGAGGTGATAGTCCAGCGGGGAGGCGTTTGCCCGGCACACGGCAGACCCGGGTTCGATCCCCGGCACCCCCGAGGGTCCCTGAGTCCCACTGGGAGCCACCGCTGAGCACAGAGCCAGGAGCATGGCCGGGGTGGCCCAAACTGCAGACGAAGGAAACGCGGCTTCTCTGGCCCGCGCTGAGGAGCGGCTCTTTGCAGGGAAGGGCAGCAGCCGGCCTGGGGGGCAGGGAGGGCGCTTGCCTGGCACGTGGCTGAGCCAGGGTCGACCCCCGGCACCCCTGATTCCTCAGGAGCGAGCCCTGAGCACCGCCGGGGTGGGAGCTACTTGTCTCTGCGCTCCTTCCTCGACCTTCCCCAGTCTGTCCTTGAAAGCAAACCTCAGTTCTAATGGGCAGGTAATCAGCACCTTTCCAGGAGTTGTTAAAGCTCTTTCTCTGGGTGTCAGGGGGTCCCCGTCCTGGGAACACGTCCACTGGGGGGAGGGGGAGGCAACCGTCAGTGAAACGCCTGTGAGTGATCTCTCCTCTGCTCACTGTCTCTCTCTCTCTCTCCACAGATCTCTGGAGCCCAGCAAGCACCTGCCCGTGACCAGTGATCGTCAGAGAAGCTGGCTCCCCACAGGTACCCAGCTAGGGGCCCCGACAGCAGGAAGACGGACCTTCCCCCGCAGCCCTCAGCTCAGAGTGCCCACGCCTGGGAGCGGGCAGGGATGTCCCAGAGACACAGCCACAGCGATGCTCCGTCACGGGGTGGGGGTGGGGGGACACCCCCCCCATAGCACATCATTCACGCTCACGGTGGGGGGGGCACTGGGACAGGCTGAGCCGGTGGGGACGATAATGGTGACGGTTATTAAGGCAGCGATGGCTGGTGATGCCGACAATTGTGGCAGTGGTGATGGTGGCAGGAACAGCTCGTATGGTGCTGTGGTAATGGTGATGATGGTGACACGGTGATGCAGACACGGCTGGTGGAGCTGCTCTGTCCATCAGGTCCCGCCGATGATCTGGTGCTCATGGTCTGACGCTGTCATTTTGGTGGTGGGGGTGATGATGACGCTGGAAGTGATGGCAGGGCTGTCATGAAATCATGGCACAAATTTGGAGCATCTTGGGGATGGTGCGGTGAGTTTGGTGATGATATGGCAAGTTTAGTGATGTTTCGGCACTGCTATTTTTGGGGGTATTGTGGTTTTGGTTGACTGTGGCACGAGTCCAGTGAGTTTGGCAATGCTGTGGCAAATTTGGTGACTTTGACACTACTGCTTTCCGGGTATTTCTGTTTTGGTTGGCTATGGCACAAATCTGGTGAATTTGGCTCACTGTGGTAAAAACAGAAGTTTGGCACTGCTATTTTTATATTTTGGTTTTGGTTGGCTGTGGCACAGATCTGGTGCCACAGAACACTGGCAAAATTTGGTGGTCTGGCACTGCTATTTTGGGGATATTTTTATTGTGGTTGAATGTGGCACAAGTCTGGTGAATTTTATACACTGTGGTGAAATTTGGTGAAGTTTGGCACTGCTATATTTTGCTATTTCAGTTTTGGTTGGCTGTGGCACAAATCTGGGGAATTTGATGATGTCATGACAAATCTGGTGAAGTTTGGCACTGCTGGTTTTCGCTATTTTGGTTTTGGTTGGCTGTGGCACAAATCTGGTGAATTTGGTCCACTGTGGCAAAATTTAGTGAAGTTTGGCGTTGCTGGGTGGTTTTTTTGCGTATTTCTGTTTTGGTTGGCTGTGGCAATAATTTGGTGGGTTTGGTGACATCGTGGCAAATTTGGTGAAAATTGGTAACTCTAGAATGATAGCACAGCGGGGAGGGCATTTGCCTTGCACGAGGCCGACCTGGATTCCATTCCCAGCATCCCATAGGGTCCCCTGAGCACCGCCAGGAGTAATTCCTGAGTGCAGAGCCAGGAGTAACCCCTGTGCATCGCCAGGTGTGACCCAAAAAGAAAAAAAAACGAAAACTGGTAACTCTATGGTAAACTTGGTAAGATGCTGGCATCTAATGTCGGGAATCTAATGCAATGATTACGATGTCTTTTTTATCAGAAAAAGATACTCAATAGAACTTTTCAATAAAATGTTTTTATTGAAATAAATTCAGAGAAATGTGAGGGGAGAGAAAGAGATCACGGGGGCTGAGTGAAACCAGGCTGGCAGGGCCATCTGGGGGCAAAGGCACGGGGTGGCCTGGCCCGATCTTGACTCGCCACCTTTGGCTAAGCTGCAGTTCTCCAGAGCTGCCACGGGAGGGCGCCCTTCGTACCAGCGGGGGCAGCTTGTGTCTAGGCTGAAGTTCTCCCGGGCTGCCACAGGAGGGCGCGCCTCCCGCTGCGGGGAGACCCTGGCCAGCGCTTGATGCTCTAGCGGGAGCCTGAGCTGCAGTTCTCCCGAGCTGCCACGGAAGGGCGCGCCTCCCGCTGGGCGCTGGGCACCTGCCCCTCTGCCCCCTGCCCAGGCCGCTGACCCCCAAACCCGGCAGGACTCTAAAGAAAAGCCCAGTCCCCGGCCCTCGTCTCCCCCACAGCCCAGCGGTGCCCCCCGCGCCCCCCAGGGGGGCCGGCTTGGGGCCCTGCCAGGCGCCCACATTCCTGAACGGCTGTTTCCGAGGAACAGAGCAAACACTGCCCACCCGGCCGCCTGCAGGGGAGGGGCGAGGGGCCCGTGCCGGGGACACCCGTACCTCGGGGGCGCTCAGGCCACTCCGGATCTGCCCCCGGACCATGCAGCAGCCCGGGAGGGCCCCGGCCCGCCGCCCCCCGCGCCCGCAGCTGGACCTGGAGCGGGCGGAGGCCCGGCGGGCGGAGGCCCGGCTCGGGCAGCAGCTGCGGGCGCTGGACACGGCCCGCCTGGTGCACGCACAGCTGCGGGCCTGGGAGCAGAGGCAGCTGCGCGCGGAGCTCCGGAGGCTGCAAGGTGTGTCGGGACTCCCATGGGCGGGGACCCCCGCTGGCCTCCCGCCACGCCCCCCACTTTCGGGGGCCTCAGGGGGTCTGGCCTCCGGAGACCCTTGCAGGGGTCCGGCCTCCGGAGACCCCGCCCGGTGCGCAAACACCCCTGAGCGCGCCCCAGGGGAAGGGGGCACGGGCGGTCCCGGAGCCTGGCAGCCCACGAGACCCGGCGCTCTGGGGTTCGGGGCGCGGGGGGGAGGCCCCCAACTAGCTTTGTCTTCTTAAGCCACAGGGCAAACAGGCCCGTTGGAGCCGCTCACGGGGCCGGGTGACCCCCACGAGCCCGCCCGGCTTTAACCCTTCACTCAGCCTCTCTCGGGGAGCAGGGCTCAGCGCTCAGAGGACAGGGGCCCCCGGAAAGGGAACGACCCTGGGGCCAGAGGGGCGCCTGCCATGCCCTGCGGGGGGGCCGGCCCCAGGGACCCACCAGGGCAGGCCCAGCCTCGGGACCCAGGTGCAGTCCAGGTCACCTGTGGTCACCGGCACGGCGGGAGCAGGTGTCTGAGCCCCTGGCCGCGGCCCTCCAGACCCCTCCCCGGGGCACAGAGCGACGGGGACAGTGGTCAGGGCCCCAAAACCAAAAAGAAAAATAGAGCTGGGACACACACTTTCACCCCCAGCCCTGCCCGGCCCCCCGCCCCCACCCCGGCCCCGTCCTGCTGTCCTGTAGTGCCCGGCACCACGGCCAGGGCTGTCCTGGGCACCCTCCCGAGGCCCCACCCAGCCCCCGCTCCCGCCCGTGTCCCCCCTCACCCTGACCTGGGCTTGGGGCGGGGGCATCCCGACCGTGTCCCCACCCGGGCAGCGATCACAAGGAGGACAGGACACTCGGACCCCCGAGAGGGCCCGGAGCGCGCCCGGCACATGGACGGCACCGCGCAGACGGGACCCCCGAGGTAGGAGCTGCCCGCACCCCCCCCCGCCCAGACACCCCCTCCAGACTGTGGGGACCCGCGGGTAACGTCGCCACCTCCCCCCCCAGAGCCCCCGCCTGGCCCCGAGAAGCACCAGCGCTGGAGCCGGACCCCCAGGAGCAGGCGGCGACCCCCGATGGCACAGCCGAGAAGCCGCCAACCCCCGGGACAGAGGCAAGCGGCACCCCCGAGCCGCGCGACAGCCCGGACCCGGGCCCTGGCGCGGAGGGCGACGCCCACCCGGCCCCCGAGCTGCTGGCCAGGGCGGGCAGGGCCCACTACATCCGCCACCGGGCGCCCCCGGAGTGGGAACGGCTGCTCAGCGTCCGCGAGGTCTTCGGGCACCAGGAGGGCTGCGGGGGCGAGGGGCGGGGCCCCGGGAGCCCCCAGCCCCAGCGGGAGGGGGTCAGAAATAAAACCGGCGAGAAATAAAACCCGGGCCGGGGTGCCTTGGCGGGGGGGAGCTCAGGAGGACGCCTGGGGCTGGGGCGCCCCCTCCCCACGCCCCGAGGGGCACCAGGCCAGCGTGGACCAGCGTCCTGTGTCACCATAAGCCTTGGGATAAGGCGCCCGCGGCCTGGAGTGCAGGGAGGGGTGGGGCTGGCCACGCCCCCGCGGGGCCGCAGGGGCTGACCTGGGTCCCAGGGGCCAGGAGGGAGCCCTGAGCACTGCAGAAGAGGCCCCCAAGCCCCCCTCGCCCCTCGCCCTTCCGCGGCTCAGGCTTGGGGGCTTTTGTGCAAACAGCATTCGCCCTCCTGCAAGTCAAACCGAGCTGCTCGCTCAGACCCTGGCACACCCGCTCCCGACTCTGCGACTGCGCGGGGCCGGCACCACCGCAGAGCAGCCGTGCAGTCCAGGGGGCTCTGTCTGCAACAGGCCAAGGTTGACGCACGAGGGGGCTCCGCTCAAGGCTGACTCCTGGCTCTGTGCTCGGGGCTGACTCCTGACTGCTCAGGAATCACTCCTGGCTCTGTGCTTGGGGCTGATTCCTGACTCTGTGCTCAGGAGTAACTCCTGGCTCTGTGCTTGGGGCTGACTCCCGGCTCAGTGCTCAGGGCTTACTCCAGGCTCTGTGCTCAGGGCTTACTCCCGGCTCTGTGCTCAGGGCTGACTCCTGGCTTTGTGCTCAGGGCTGACTCCTGACTCTGTGCTCAGGAGTAACTCCTGGCTCTGTGCTTGGGGCTGACTCCTGGCTCAGTGCTCAGGGCTGACTCCCGGCTCTGTGCTCAGGGCTGATCTCCGGCTCTGGCTCAGGGCTGACTCCTGGCTTTGTGTTCACGGCTGACTCGACTCTGTGTTCAGGAATCACTCCTGGCTCTGTGTTTGGGGCTGACTCCTGGCTCAGTGCTCAGGGCTGACTCCTAGCTCTGTGCTCGGGGCTGACTCCTGACTGCTCAGGAATCACTCCTGGCTCTGTGCTTGGGGCTGATTCCTGACTCTGTGCTCAGGAGTAACTCCTGGCTCTGTGCTTGGGGCTGACTCCCGGCTCAGTGCTCAGGGCTTACTCCAGGCTCTGTGCTCAGGGCTTACTCCCGGCTCTGTGCTCAGGGCTGACTCCTGGCTCTGTGCTTGGGGCTGACTCCTGGCTCAGTGCTCAGGGCTGACTCCCGGCTCTGTGCTCAGGGCTGATCTCCGGCTCTGGCTCAGGGCTGACTCCTGGCTTTGTGTTCACGGCTGACTCGACTCTGTGTTCAGGAATCACTCCTGGCTCTGTGTTTGGGGCTGACTCCTGGCTCAGTGCTCAGGGCTGACTCCCAGCTCTGTGCTTGGGGCTGACTCCCGGCTCAGTGCTCAGGGATCACCCCTGCAGGTAGGGGGTGCTGGGGATGGGACCCCATGTTGCTCGCTTGCAAAGCAGGTGCCGTTCCCACCTACTCTCTCACTAGCACCGTGGTGGGGTTTGTATTTTCTGAGGGGGGGAGGAACACCCCGCAGGGCCCAGGGCTGACTTTGAGCAGTGCTCAGGGGACCTCAGGGGGTGCTAAGGATCGAACCCGGGCCAGCCGTAAGCGGGACACGCGCCCTCCCGCTGTGCCATCACTCCAGCCCTTCCAGGCTTACTTTTCTTTATTTTCGAGCCAAACCTGGCTCGGCTCAGGGGTCACTCCTGACAGTGCTCGGGGACCCTTTGGGGTGCCGGGGGGGTCACGCCCTCCCCGCTGTGCTACCGTTTCGGCCCCACCGTGCTGGTCTTATTGAAAGCATATGGAAATTATAGTGGGGGAAAAAATCTGATTTTCCAAAGGGTGAATTTGATTTGCAAAATCTGCGGGAGGGGGGGTGGGGTCTGTGTGTCCCCCCCACGCCCCGCCCTGCCCCGGGCCCCCATTCCAAGATGCCCCCAGGTCTGCTGCTGACGGGGGACAGGGGAGGGGGCAGGAAGGCCTCGCTCGCACCGCGGGCTGAGATGGGGGCAGGGTTCGAGCTCCCGGGCCCTGCTGGCGGGGCCGCGGAGGGACGCTGTGTGTGTCCTGGCCGGTCCCCGCTGCCCTTGTCCCGTCTGTTTGCGCGCGGCCACTGCGCCGGGCAGCAGGTCTGGTTGCCCGTAACCCAACCCGGCCCGGCTCTGGCGCGGGTTTACCTTGGCGCGGGGGCCCCCCGGCCACTGGCTTGGCAGCCCGTGGCGGCCTCCGCCGTCCAGCCCGTCTGCGGCGCCTGCGCAGGGCACGGCCCGGGCGTCCCGCCACCCCTACCCCCTCCTGCACAGCCAGCGGTGTCCAGTCCTGGGGAGCCCCCGCCCGCCCGCCCGGAGGGGACACAGGAAACGGGGGCGAAGGGGACAGCAGCGTCCCGCGGCCACCGGCGGCCAGTCCCGCCCGCCCTGTGACCACGCGGGCGCGAGAGTCGGGAGCAGCTAACGGCCGGGCTGGACACGAGCGCGGGGAAGGGGGCGGCAGCCGGGGGTCCTGAGAGCGGGGGGCTGGGGGGCGTCTGGGGCACAAGGCTCTCCGCGGGGCCGAGGGGCCGGGCGCAGCGTCGGGGGCGCCCAGAGGCCCAGGGCCACCCCCCGGAGAGGGCCCGGCGGTCAGCCCCGTCCATCGGGGCCCAGGGCCAGCTCGGCCCGGACGCGCCGCTCCAGGGCCAGCAGGCTGCGGTACAGCGTCTGCGCCGACTCCTCATCCACGTCCATCTGGGGGGGGCAGTGGCGTCCACCGGCGGGCAGGGCAGGGCAGGGCGAGGGGGGGGGGCGGGGGACATCGAGGACCAGTGAAGGGGGAGCGGGGGGAGCACCGGGCCGCAGCCCCCGCGGACGGGACCCGGAGAAGTCGGGCTCCGGGAGGTGGGGGCTGCGAGCCCCCACCCCGACACAGCTGGGCAGCGAGGGTCCTGCCCCCCCCATGTCCACTCGGGACAAAAGCAGGGTGGAGAGGGGAGGGGGGAGGCTGGGCCCTGGGACCCCCCTAGCACTGAGCTTGCACCCGCTGTGGACACGCCGGGGATGGCCGTGAGCTGCCCGCGCCCACCCGGGCAGGGCAGGGCAGGGCAGGGGTGAGTGGGGAGGGGTGGCCGTGGCTGTACCTTCTGTGGCATGACGTAGTTGCTGCCCAGGCCCGTGGTGTTGCTCAGGTACTTGGTGAAGGGGTCGAGGGACTCGGGCTTCTGGTGGAACAGCCAAACCTGCAGGGCCGGTGGGGCGGTCACTGACCGGGGCCAGCGCGCAGAGCCCCCCGCCCGGAAGCCCTTCTCACCACGGGCCAGGCCGGCAGGGCGCAGGGCTGACTCCCGGCTCTGTGCCAGGGCTGGAACCCGGGTCAGTGCGGTTAAGACCGGAGTCCGAAGGCCTGTCTCTCACTCCGGCCCCTCCGGCTACTGCCAGACACTCGGAGTCTGTCCGTGAACCCCAGTGTCCGCAGGAGCTTATGGGGGCTCTGGGAAAACAGCTGGGCTGGCCGTGGAGTCAGCCCCGAGCACAGAGCTAGGAGTCACCCCCGAGCACAGAGCTAGGAGTCAGTCCTGAGCACAGAGTTAGGAGTCAGCCCCGAGCACAGAGCTAGGAGTCATCTCCGAGCACAGAGCTAGGGGTCAGCCCGAGCACAAAGCTAGGAGTCAGCCCTGAGCACAGAGTTAAGAGTCAGCCCCGAGCACAGAGCTAGGAATCAGCCCTGAGCACAGAGCTAGGAGTCAGCCCTGAGCACAGAGGTAGGAGTCAGCCCTGAGCACAGAGTTAGGAGACAGCCCCGAGCACAGAGTTAGGAGTCAGCCCTGAGCACAGAGGTAGGAGTCAGCACTGAGCACAAAGCCGGGAGTGACCCCAAGCACCCCAAGGATGCTGGAGTCCTTCCTGATGCACCGACCCCCATGGACACTGAGGCCCCTGGGTGCCGTGGGGCGGGCGGGGCCAGGTCCCCAGGGCTCTGGGCCATTCTCGTGCTGCTCTCAGGGGTGGGGGTCGCTGGGTCCCAGCCCCCCAACGCTGCCCCAGCCGCGGGCTCCCCTGTGCCCCCGACTGCCTGTGTCTGAGTCAGATGCCCCCTTGGGGAGCAAACCGTGACCTGTGACCCCAGCACAGGGGCTGCGGGGGGCGGGGCAGCAAGTGGGGAGAGACGACCCGGAACTCACCAGCGCTTCAGTCCCGTTGGGGGGCGTCAGCGTGAACGCGTTGGCGAAGAAGCGTATCTGCGGAGAGAGACAGCTGTTGAGCGTGTCCCTCCCTCAAGCACGAACCCCCCCACCCAGGGCCACAGCAACGCACAGCGGAGAGGGTGCTTGCCTTGCACACGGCCAGCCCGGGTTCCATCCCCAGAATCCCACAAAGCCAGGAGTCAGCCCCGAGCACAGAGCCGGGAGTGAGCACTGAGCACTGAGCCGGGAGTCAGCCCTGAGCACAGAGCTGGGAGTCAGCCCTGAGCACAGAGCCGGGAGTCAACCCTGAGCACAGAGCCGGAAGTCGGCCCCAAGCACAGAGCTGGGAGTCAGCCCTGAGCACAGAGCCGGAAGTCGGCCCCAAGCACAGAGCTGGGAGTCAGCCCTGAGCACTGAGCCAGGAATCAGCCCTGAGCACAGAGCTGGGAGTGATCCCTGAGCACAGAGCCAGGAGTCAGCCCGACAGCAGTGGGGGCTTCGGGCAGGCCGTCCTCACCAGCCAGATGACGGGCAGCAGCAGCTTCCAGAGCAGCGGCGGGAGGATCCCGAAGGTCATGTTGGTCAGCATGGTGCCCGGGCAGGCCACGCTGGAGTACAGGCCCTGGGGGGACAGCTGTGTCACCTGGCTGCAGGGCCCGTGCACACACACACAGACACATACACAGACACACATAGACACACAGACACACAGACACAGACACACAGACACACAGACAGACACACACAGACACAAATACGCACACACACGCACTCACAGATGCAGACACACACAGATACGCAGACACACTCAGACATGCAGACACACACACATGCTCACATGCACACACATGCACACTCACACATGCACACACATATGCACACACATATGCACACACACATGCACACACACACGCACACATGTGCACACTCACACATGCACACACACATGCACACACAGGCACACATGCACACACTCACACACATATGCACACACTCACACACACATGCACACACACATACACACATGCACACACAGGCACACACACTCACACATACATGCACACACACATGCATACATGCACATACTCACACACACATGCACACACTCACACATACACACAGGCACACACACTCACACATACATACATGCACACACACATGCACACACATATACACACATATGCACACACACTTGCACACACACGAACGCACACGCGCCGACCTGCTGGTTGAAGTGGCGGTTGAGCGCCAGGCTGAGCAGGTCCATGGCGTACTTGGACGAGCTGTAGGGCTCGCGGCCGCGGCTGTGCTGGATGTCGTCCAGGCTGAAGTTGGACCTGCGCGCGTTGCGGGACGACGTCCAGATGAGCCGGGCCGGCCCGTCCCCGCCGCACAGCTGGGCCTGCAGCTCCCGCACCTGTGTGGGCAGACACACATCCAGCAGGGCCGCGGGCGAGATGCGAGAACGGGCAGGGGGAAGCCCGATGCCCTCCCGATGCCCGGGGGCAGAGAGCCACTACGCGGGTAGGCTCCACGTCCAGGAGCACCCGGGCACACGCAGTCCCCGGTGAGCAGGCGCGGGCGGGCGGGCCCCCGCAGGCCCAGTGGCCGGACCCGCACCAGGCGAGCTGGGCCCACACTCGGTCACACCAGGGCTGAGGGCGGGGCGGGAGGCCGGAGGTCTGCTTCCCACTCAGGCCCCCGGAGGGCCCCCTGAGCTGGGAGGGAACCTGAGCATCAAAATCTACAAGGGCCGGAGCGATAGCACAGTGGGGAGGGCGCTGGCCTGGCACGTGGCCGACCTGGGTTCGATTCCCAGCATCCCATAGGGTCCCCGAGCACCGCCAGGAGGGATTCCTGAGCACAGAGCCAGGAGTAACCCCTGAGCATCGCCGGGTGGGACCCAAAAAGCAGGAAAAAACCCTGAGGGTGTGGCCCTGAGGCCAGGGGTGAAAGGGCGGCGGGAGGGCACTGGCCTTGCACAGGGCGGACCCGGGTTCCATCCCCGGCACCCCATGGGGTCCCCGAGCCTGCAGGGGTGAATCCTGAGTCAGAGCCAGGAGAGACTCCTGGGCAGAGTATCCGTGAGCACTGCCAGGCGTGGCCCAAGACACACAGAGCAGGCGCCGGGCCGAGTCTCACCAGGACGAAGTGGCCAAAGACGTTGGTCTCGAACACCTCCCGCAGCCCGTCGGCCGTGACCTTCTCCTCCTGGGTCAGCAGCCCCTCGGCCGTGGTGAACACGGAGATGACCTTCCTGTGGGGGCCACGAGGGCGCCTCAGCCTCCAGCCGGCCCCAGAGGGCAGACAGGGGCCCCGGGAAGGGGATCTTGCCCCCGCCAGCCCCCCCGCCGGGTACCTGGAGAAGATGCTGGAGACCAGCGCCCGCATGTCCAGCCGGGGGTTGGGCATGACGCCCGCATTGAGAAAGACGCAGTCGATCCGCTGGAACCTGCCGGGGAGAGCAGGCGGCCGGGTCAGCCGCCGGGGCCAGGGAGGGGGCGGGGCAGGCACGACCCCCACAGCCTCTGAGGGGACTGAGGTGCTCACATACACGCACACAAAATACACTCATACATCCACTCACACACACACACACACACAAAATACACTCATACACACACACACAAATACACTCACACACACGAACACTCATACACATTCACATACATGCACACACTCATACACTCACACATATATTCACATACACATGCACAGCCATGCACATAAATACACATACACTCACACACACACACTCGCTCACACACACATATACTTGCTCATACACATACATACACACTCGCTCACACAATACATTCACACACATACACACTCACACTCATACACACACATACACTCGCTCACACACATACACACATATACAATCACACAATACACTCATATACACACTCGCTCCTATACATACACTCACATACATACTCATACACTTATACACACATACACTTGCTCATACACTCACATACACACACACACACACACACACACACACCCCAGAGCACAGCAGGATGGGGGCGGGGCCTCACTCACTGGCCTGCGAGCGTCCCTGTAAGGAAACCCACGGTGGACAGCACCGCCCGCGGCCGCCCTCGCGCCTACCTGCGCCTTAGCGTCTCGGCCGCCTGCAGCACGGAGCGCAGGTCACTGACGTCCACCTGCACGCTGCTGACCTCTGCGGCCGGGTACTTGGCCAGCAGCTCGGCCCGGACGGAGGCCGCCTTGCCCGGGTTCCGGCAGGCCAAGCACAACCGAAGCTCCGCGTTCTCCGCCAGCAGCCGCTTGCAGAGGGCAAGGCCCACGCCGCTGTGGACAGTCCAGCGAGGAGGATGAGGGCGGGGCCAGAGGGATACTGGGCGGGGCTAGTGCTAAGGAGGTGGGGCCAGAAATACTGAGCGGGGCAAGTGCTGAGGGGCGGGGCGAGTGCTGAGGGGCAGGGCCAGAGGGATACTGGGCGGGGCTAGTGCTGAGGGGGCGGGGTCAGGAGCTGGTGAGCCAGAGGATATTGGGCGGGGCTAGAGTACCGAAGGAGAGCTGGGTGGGACCAGAGGGATACTGGGCGGGGCTAGTGCTGGGGGTGGTTAAGGGGCGGGGCCAGAGTGCTTAAGGGGCGGGGCCTGGGGATTCTGGGCGGTGCTTAGAGGGCCGAACCAGGAGCAGGGTGGGCTAGAGGAATATTGGGCGGGGCTAGTGCTGAGGGGCGGAGCCAGGACGGGGCAGTCCAAGGACTACAGGAGCAGAGCTAAGTGTTGGGGGCGGGGCCAGAAGGTGAGTGGGTGAAACTAGATGGTTGGGGGCGGGGCCTAAGGGCTGGGTCAATGCCTGATGTTTGGAGTTAGGGGCTGGGTCAGCGGCTGAGGGGCAGAGCCAGGTGGGGTCACCTCTGTCCCTTGAGTCCAGTCAGACAGCCAAGACACAAAAGCTATGCCAAGGTACAGGACTAAGCCTTGCACCTCGGTCGCATCTCCCAGCGCGGCACAGGGTCCCCCAGCCCCAGCGGGGGTGGTCTCCAAGGAGGCAGGTGGAATCCCTGAGCACAGCTGGGTGTGCCCCCCAAAACAAATAAAAACCCCACCGCCTGGAGGGAGCGCCCCGCCATCCCGAGCGTCGCGTGCTCAGGCCAGGGCTGGATCCTGCCGCTTCCTCTAGGGCCCTGCGGTCCGCGCTTCCCGGCGTCCCAACAGTCAGGCCCGCTAGCCAGGCATTAGGTCCTGGCGGTGGCAGCCCCTCTAGGGAAGCAGGTGTCTGCTGTGGACCCCAGGCGAGTATGGGGACCCACCTGGCTCTGCCCCAGGGTTCTGCGGGGGCTGGTGTGACAGCCTGACCAGGATCCCGGTAAGGACAGGGTGAATCATGCAGAGACACAGTCACCTGGCAGGAGCACACCCCTCCGGTCAGAGGGAGGACTCAGCAGGGTCACGGAGAGCCCCAGGGGACACCCAAGACGGGAGATGCAGAGAGAGCAGCAGGCCTGGCACCCAGCGCCCAGCTCTGAAACCCCAGAGCAGGTGCTCGGGTGACAAGCAGCCTCTACACTCTCCCTCAGCCAGTGAGAAGGAAAGAACCCAGCCGCGGGCCAGGCAGGCAGCCGGGGGCCAAGCACAGGCCTGTGAAAGAGTGAGGCTTTGGGGCCGGAGCCATAGCACGGCGGGGAGGGCATTTGCCTTGCATGTGGCTGACCTGGGTTCGATCCCGGCACCCCATAAGGTCCCCTGAGCACCTCTGAGTGCAGAGCCAGGAGTCAGCCCTGAGCATCACCGGGTGTGACCAAAAGAGAAAGAGTGAGGCTTTGGCCTTTGGCTGGAGAGACAGCACAGCAGGGAGGGCGTTGGCCTGGCACGCAGCCGACCCGGGTTCGATACCCGGCATCCCATAGGGTCCCCCGAGCACCGCCAGAAGTGATCCCTCAGTGCAGAGACAGGAGGCACCCCTGAGCATCACCAGGTGTGACCCAAAAAGCGAAAGAAAAAGAAAGTGTGAGGCTCTGGGTTTAACCCTTGGCACTGCCCGAAAGGAACCTTGCCGGTCAGGGCCAGAGCCACAGGACAGCAGACAGGGCGCTGGCCTTGCATGCCACCCTGGGCTCCACCCCCAGCCCAGCCAGGAGCTAGACCTGAGCACAGAGCCAGGAGTCAGCCCTGAACACGGCCGGATGTGTCGCCAGACAAAGCAGAGACTTGAAAAGTAAGGAGATAAGTAAGGGGAACCTGATCAAGGAAGCCGGAAGTTCCTAGTTCCCGAGAACTAATGCACTTTGAGTGAAGGTGGACAGTGAGGGACAGTCAAGAGAAGCGTGGACAGGGGCCCAGGGCACCAAGGAAGCACAGGCAGCGTTAATGTCTGTGCACCAGGGAGAGTAAAGGGGTTCAGTACCGTGGTCAGTCCACTGCTGAAGACCCAGAGGCAGAGCCAGAGTCTAACCGCCCACGCTGGGCCAGCAAACTGACCTTCCATGCGTGACCAGGCACCTGCAAACTCACTCCCCTTGAGTTTTTGAGCTCTCTGCACAAACTCACTCCTTCACTATGCTTGCCACCACCTCTGTCTTCCTGTCTCCGCCACGCCACGTGGCCACCGGCGGACAACAGTGGGGTCTGTCCACCCCGCCGTGCCAGAAAGCGCCGGGGAGGAAAAAATAATCATAATAATCCCCGTGGCTCGGGGGACCCCTGGCAGAGCCGCAGCGGGACTGGCGCAGGTCACCGCAGTCCAGCGTGCACGGCCAGCCGCGGCCAGGGGGTCAGGAGAAAAAAAGTCCGAGGTGACCGAGGTGGGAGGGGGCGCGGGTGGGGAGAGGGCGCCTCTCGCGGGGGCCTTCCCGCCTAATGCAAACTCGGGGGCCCGTCCTCACGCCCAGAGGCTCACCTGGTCGCCCCGGTAACCAGTACCACCTTCCGCATGTCCACGACGCAGCTCGGCGCAGCCCCGCGCGTCCCGAGCGCCTAAGACCCCGGCCCCGCCGCGCCCCGCCGCGCCCCGCCCCACCGTCGCTCTTCCTCCAATCAGAGCCTCTGTCCACGCCCTCCGCCCAATCAGCTCCACCCGCGAGGTGCTCTCATCACGCCCCTTGGCCACGCCCTCCGGTGCGAGGCCCGCCTTCTTGCGTCTCCTCCAATCGCAGCCCTCCATCCGGGGGCATGGCGTGAGCTAGGCCGAGGGCGGAACCTCGCTGCGTCGAGCCAATCCGAGGCGGCCTTGGCGCACGGCGCGCGGGAGCCCCGCCCACCCCGGAAGCGCGCCGGCTGGAGTGGGAGTTTGGGCGCGTTTGTGGGCCAGGGGCTGCCCGGCCCCCTGCAGACCCAGCGCCTTCTCTGAACGCTCATCTTGGGAGAAACGGACTTTGATTTTTTAGGAGGGACTTCATTTAGGATGACCAATTTTTTTTTTTTTAATTTGGAGTATGACCATTTTTTTTTTTTAAATGGAGTCTGACCAGTTTTTTTTCCAATGTGGAGTCGGGTTTGCCATCAGGGGATGTCAGAATCACGCCCCTGTGGGTGAGGAACTGGAGCCTCTCTCTTTAGGGGGCCGTGGGGGGCACACCAGGCCACTCAGGGAACCACATCCAGGTCAGGTGCAAGGCAAGCGCCCTACCCACTGGGCTATCTCTCCGGCCCCATCTCCTGCTTCTCAAACCCTGTTTTTATTTTTCCTAAGCCATGCCAGAAAAAAAATAAATAAATTACTAGAAAAAGTTTTTCTTTTTTTCTTTTTTTTTACTTTTTGGGTCACACCTGGCAGTGCACAGGGGTTACTCCTGGCTTTGCACTCAGGAATTACCCCTGGCGGTGCTCAGGGGACCGTATGGGATGCTGGGATTCGAACCCGGGTCGGCCGTGTGCAAGGCAAACGCCCTTCCCGCTGTGCTATTGCTCCAGCCCCTAGAAAAAGTTTTTCTCAAAAAAATCAGGAGACCTCTGCTTAAGCTTTTTTTTTTTTTTTTAAATCATCGTGGTTCACATCTCCGCGTTCTCTTCCATAAAGATTTCCTCTGAGTTTCTCTACTTCCACTGCTCTGGTGACAACCAAATGCTGCCGTTTCTAGTCTAAGCTGCACATTATGCACCATACTCTATTGAACACGCATTTTCTTTGTCTTTCTGGGTCACACCCAGCGATGCTCAGGGCTTCCTCCTGGCTCTGCACTCAGGAATCCCTCCTGGCGGTGCTCGGGGGGACCCTCGGGGGTGCCTGGGATTAGAACTCAGGTCGGCTGCGTGCAGAGCAAACGCCCTCCTCACTGTGCTATTGCTCAGGCTCTGAACATGCGTTTCTCTGCTGCCCTTGTGGGCTGTCCTTATTCCCCGAGAGATGACGCCTGAGTGACGTGGGGTCTCTGGTCTCCCACTTTGGGCTTGGGACTTCGCTGAGATGCTTTGATAACTCTGACGTCATCTGACTGAGCCTTTGTTTGCCCCAACACACTCAAGACGGCAGGGCAGGGTCTGGGTATCTGAACCCGTTTCCCTAAGGACCCACGACTCCTTAGTGACCTCTCCCAACAAATGAGCCTGTCCCATGAGCCCCGAGCTCCGACCCCGGCTCTGCTGCCACTAATGGTGTCTGGGCCATGCAGAGGTGGACACGAGGTCGCTAAAGGCATTCCGAGTCCCTCGGCTCTTGGGACGGATGGGGGAGGGGTCACAGCACGGCCCCCATCACAGCCCTGCTCTCCCCAGCTCTCCTCTTGAGGGCCCTGGGCACGGCGGGTACAGAGTGGGGTGTCCACACCGGGACGGCGGGGACAGAAAGACGCGTGTGCCCGCAGTGTGCTTCTTTAATCATCGGTATTTACAGCGTTCGTCGGACTGACAGGGAATAAATAAAGTACACAGTGGGGACTCGTGACTCGCGAATACAGAGTCCGCGGACCTGTCCCGTGTCCGGGAGCGACAGCAGTGGGGGGGGGGGGGCAGAGACGAAGCCTGGACCCAGCACCCCTGCAGGCCGGCAGCTGATCCCGACGCGGGGGGGGGGGGGGACTCGGTGCCGGGGGAAGCCAGCAGCCCCCATTGGAGCCAAGAACAGGACATCCCGCCGATAAACGACACAGGGGAACAGTCTCGATTACCAATACACATGTCTGCGAGCACCAAAACACTTTTGCAACTCCTACTTTCCACCTCACCCCCCAGCCTCTGGGGCTCCTTCCTCTGCAACTGGGTCAGCTCCGGAGAACCCCGATTCTCCACCCCACCCCCCCGCTGCAGGGGCTCCCGGACCAAAGGGATGGACGCAGGGGGCAGCTGCCGGCCCAGGCTCTGTCCCAGCTCCGCACACTCGCCCCACAGGCGCAGGCGTGGCACACACACTCCGCCCCCCTCCTGGGCCACCTGCTCCTGGGATCCCCACCTAAGACCCTCTCCGTGACGCCCGGGAGCCCTGGAACCTTCCAGCACATGCACACACCCCACGTGGCCATCGTGAGCGTCTCGGGACTCTGCAAGCACCACTCTGAAGGCGAGCCTGTGGCTCCTGCCTCCGGCCCCCCGGCCCCCACTCCCTGCTCCCCTTATTCGCGGGATCTGCAGGAACCACGCAGACAAGGCCGGGCCCCCCGCCGTGCCGAGCTGGGGTCCCCAGAAGCTGCAGCATGAGGAACAGCTGTGTCCCGGACGCTGTTTGATCCCGGAGTCGGATTTTCTGGAGTTGAGAAACGTATGCAGAAACCTTAGCTGGAAGATCGGTGGGTTCAGCCACTTGCGGGTGTCAAGAGTCGTCGCCCACCAGAAAGTTAGGGAGGAGGAAGGGGTCGGCCGCTGGAACCCGGCCGAGTCCCTGCTCGGGGGGACAAAGGCAATTGGCTGCATCGGCCAAGCGGGAGCCACCTGGAAGCTTCTCCGGGAGCATCTCAGGACCGTCTCTGCCTTCCTGCCGGCCTCAGCCGGTCCACGACCAGACACGCGGTGGCCTCAGGGGCCAAGACCCCCTCGCTGCGGCAGCCCCCCGTGCCACTTCCTCCTCCCTCTCTGGCGGCCAGATTCCAGAATGTTCCTTGCGTTGCGGCATGTCGGTAGAAGCCACTTCATCCTCTGCGCCACTGAGGACACAGGCGCCCACGCCGCTCTCGCCTCCCGAGACACAGTCACGTTCGCGTCCCCTGCCCGCACGTCCCCACGTCCCTCTCCGCCCGGCCACGCCACCTTCCCACACCTGCCTCTGCAGCACCCCCCGCCCCCGCCGCGCGGACCCCTGGCCCCCCGGGAGATGGAACAGCCACGTCCACCCGACCCTCTCCTCCCTCTGCTCGGGTCCGAGTCCCTTCAGCCGCTCCCGTGGGCTCTGCCACCCACGCCGCGGCACCACCCACTTTGCGACACTCGTGGCTCCAGGGCAGCTGGACGCGGGGACGCGTGGCGCCCTCCGCGCCCCAGAAGCCGCGGCCCCCATGCAGCACAGCAGAGAAAGGGGGTCGGGGGGGGGGGCTTTGCTGTGGCCCTGGAAATTGTCCTTCTGGGCCGCGGGTCACGCCAGACGGGGCCGTCTGCGCTGCTGAAAAGCCACGATCCGTGGAGGTGCCCGCCTGCCCGCTCTGGGGCCTCTGAGGGTCAGCGGGGCCCGTGGGGGCCAGGAGAGCCGGGAGGGGCTGCCCCCTCTGGCCTCCCCTGCCGGGGGTCTCAGCCTCCACCGATGCCAGGTGATGCCTTCCGCGGGCAGAGCTGGACGGGTGTCCGTCACGGGCACACGGAGACGGGGAAGCGGGTTCAAGCGGGGATGGATGGGCGGGAATCCGGCTGGCCCCGCCGCCCGGGCCGCGGCTCCTCGCGTCCTCCAGGCCGTCTCCTGCGCGGTGTCCGGTGCGGGGAAGGACGCGCCCGCCGCCGCTGCAGCGCCCGGCCCGGACACGCGTCCAGCTCCCGCCCGTCACCCCTGCGGCAGCCCCGAGTCCGCGACTGCTTTTCCTTCTGAGTTCTTTAATGTAAAAAAATCGGAAGTGCGTGTAAGGGAGCGCGGGCGCGCGGGGCGGGTCACTCGGCGCCCTCCTGCCGCAGGAGCAGGTGCAGCTCCTGGAAGGACGGGCGGCGCCGGGCGTCCCTCCGCCAACAGCTGAGCAGGAGCGCATACAGCGAGTCGGGGCACACGGCCGGCTGCGGGAGGTAGGTCTGCGCGGGAGGGGCGCGTCAGGCCGGGGCCGGGCCGAGACCCCAGACCCCAGCGCTCGCACCCCGGGGCTGCCCCACCGGGCCAAAAGGGGGCACGGAGCGAGACACCAACTGCTCCGAGGCCCTGGGAATCCACTGCTGGTTTGCTCTGAGGCAACAGCTGTCTGTGCTCAAGGCTGACTCCTGGCTCTGTGCTCAGGGCTCACTCCCAGCTCTGTGCTCAGTGCTGACTCCTGGCTTTGTGCTCGGGGCTGACTCCTGGCTCTGTGCTTGGGGCTGACTCCCAGCTCTGTGCTCAGGGCTCACTCCCAGCTCTATGCTCGAGACTGACTCCTGGCTTTGTGCTCGGGGCTGACTCCTGGCTCAGTGCTCGAGACTGACTCCCAGCTCTGTGCTCAGGGCAGACTCCTGGCTCTGTACTCAGGGCTCACTCCTGGTGGGGCTCAGGGGGCCCTCTGGGGTGCTGGGATCCAACCCGGGTCTGCCCCCTGCAGCCGTGCGCCCGCTGTGCCGTGGCTCACCCTGGAAAGCAGGAGCCCGCCCCGCCCAGGCTGAGCCCCCCTCCCCCCACCCCGGCAGGGTCTGCTCCACCCCCGGGCCCCGCGGCACCTGGCGGCCCTGGTCTCGGAAGAACTCGCCGGTGTTCTCGATGACCTGCTCGTCCGACAGCTGCGAGTAGGGCTGCTCCTGGCAGAAGGTCAGCATCTCCCACAGGGTCACCCCGAAGGCCCACACGTCGCTGGCCGTGGTGAACTTGCCCTGGGCGGACGCCGAGTGAGCCGGGCCGCCAGGGGCCCCACGGCAGCCAGGGGACTGTGGGCAGGAGGCGGCCCAAGCCCCCCACGGCCCCCCAGGCCCCAAGCCCACACACGCCCGAAGGCGCCAGGACGCGGGGATGGAAACCGGACTGGGCGGCGGGGAGGGGAGGGGCGGGGAGGAGAGCGGTGGAGGGGCCGGGGCGGGGCGGAGAGGGGAGGGGCTGGGAAGGGGCGTGGCCGGACAGAGAGGGCGTGGCCTGGCGGGGCGGGGCAGAGAGGGGCGGGGAGGGGCCGGGAGAGGGGCGGGGCTGCGGTACCAGCAGGATGCTCTCCCAGGACATCCAGCGGATGGGCAGCACGGCGCGGCCCTGGATGCGGTAGTAGTGGCCGCTGTACAGGTTCCGGCTCATGCCGAAGTCTGCGATCTTGATGGTGTAGTTGCGGCCGACCAGGCAGTTGCGCGTGGCCAGGTCCCGGTGGACGAAGTTGAGGGACGACAGGTACTTCATGCCCGAGGCGATCTGGGTGGCCATGAACTTGAGGTCAGCGTAGCTGGGTGGGCGGGACAGACGGAAGGACGCGGGGTCAGGGCGGCCAGGGGGCCGTGTCTGCGCGGGGGACGGCCCGCTGCCAATACTCCAGGGTCCTGGGCTGAGGGCCACGCCGCGGGACTCTGTTTTTTATTTTTTGGAGGGGGGCTTTTTGGGTCCCACCCGGTGATGCTCAGGGGTTACTCCTGGCTCTGCACTCAGGAATCACCCCTGGCGGTGCTCAGGGGACCCTATGGGATGCTGGGAATCGAACCCGGGTCAGCTGTGTGCAAAGCAAATGCCCTCCCCGCTGTGCTATTGCTCCAGCCTCACACCCACAGTATTCTGGGCTAATTCCCAGGCTCAGGGCGCTGTGCTCAGGGCTCATTCCCAGCTGTGCTCACAGCCACTCCCATCTCAGTGCCCAGGGCTGACTCCCGGCTCTGTGCTCCAGGTCACTACTGTCTCAGTGCTCAGAGCTGACTCCTGTCTCTGTGCTTAGGGTCACTCCTGCCTCAGTGCTCAGGGCTGACTCCCGGCTCTGTGCTCAGGGCTCTCCTAGCGGAAGTCTGGTCCCTCTGTGGTCCTGAGGTGCACACAGGCGAGTCCCTGAGAGCTGCAGGCCCTGGACCGTCTCTGACTGGATTCCCTTGTTCCCAGTGGCTCCGTCTCTGCAACTCCGAGAATCCCGCCCTGACCGCTGTGACCGGCTTGAGGTGGTCAGCCCGCCAGCTCTGTCCCCTGGAGCCCACCCGCGCTGCGCGGTACCTGACGGTGGCAGAGCTGCAGGCGGGGCCGGGGGGCTCGTGGCGCGACAGGAACTGGTTGAGGTCCCCGTTCTCCATGTACTCGGTGACCATGCACAGCGGGTCCTCGGCCACGCACACGGCCAGCAGCCGGATGATGTTGGGGTCCTTCAGCCGCGCCATGATCTTGATCTCCTTCAGGAAGTCGCTCCTTCCGGGCAGGAGACGGGATGTGGCGGGACCACCGCCTGCCACCCTCCCCCCAGAGACCCACGGGGCTGGGCAGGGAGGGGGAGGGGGCAGGGAGGGAGAGGAACAGGGAGAGAGGGAGGAGGCAGGGAGGAAGGGGGCAGAGAGGGGTGGGGCGGGCAAGATGGGGTGAGAGTGAGGGGGCAGGGAGGGGGAGGAGGACAGAAGGGGGAAGGCAGCAGGGAGAGGGGGAGGGGGGCCGGCAGGGGAGGGGGACAGGGAGAGGGTGAAGGGGCAGGGAGGGGTGAGGGAGGGCAGGCAGGGGTGAGAGGAGCAGGGAGGGTGAGGGGGAAGGGAGGGGTGGGGCGGACAGGCAGGGACAAGGGGGCTAGAAGGGGTGAGGAGGGTAGGGAGGGGTGAGGGGGGCAGGGAAGGGGAGGGGTGTTAGCAGGGAGGGGTGGGGAAGGCAGAGAGGGTGAGGGAAAGGCAGGGAGGAGGGTGCAGAAAGGGGAGGGGTGGCAGATGGGTGAGGGGTGCAGGGAGGGTGAGGGGGCAGGGAGGAGTGGGGCAGGCAGGCAGGGGTGAGGGGGTAGGGAGGTGCGAGGTGGGCAGGGAGGGGTGCGCGGGCAGGTAGGGATAAGAGGTGAGGGGGCGGGCATGGGTGAGGATGGAAGGGAGGGGAGAGGGGGGCAGGAAGGGGTGAAGGCTGGGGTCAGGGGGTGGGGCTGGGTGGGGGCCGCCCCACACCTGGCGTTTTTGTTGGCGTCCGCCCGCAGCATCTTCACGGCCACAGGCATGGGCTGGCTGGCACTGACGTCCAGGGCAAAGTCCTTGTCCGCGAACTTGTCCATGCCGTCCACTTCGCAGAGGTGGACCTGGGCGGCGGGGCGGGGGGGTCTGGCTCTGTCCCTGGGGTCAGCCTCCAGGGCCGTCTCCTGCGAGGCTGCCAGCCCCGACCTGGCCGCCGCTGCCCTCTGCCCTCACCCTCCAGTGGACGCGGCCTGGCCACCCCTCCCCATGGATGGTCCCCCGCTCACCTCCCCGAACTGGCCCTCGCCCAGCTTCTCTTTGAAGGCCAGCAGCTCGCGGGGGAACTCAGCCAGCGCCGCCTCCTTGCCGGCCAGCAGGTCCATGGCGACGGCGGGCACCGAGTAGGTGTTGCCCCCGGTCACCCCCTGGAGGTTGATGATATCGGCCTCGGCGTAGTGGGGCGCCCCCTCGGGCCCGGCGGGCAGCGCTGGCTTGCCCCCGCCTGGGGAGACAGCGAGCGAGTGTCCGGGGGCCTGGACCGGGGCGCAGGCCCTAACCCCCCCACACCCCCCCCCCGCCCCTGCCCCACACAACCTTGCCCCGCCCCCCGCCCAGCCCCGCCCCACAACCCCGCCCCGCCCACGTCACGCCGCGCGCCCCGCCCCACCCCACGCCCCCGCCACGCCGCGCGCCCCGCCCCACCACGCCACTCCACGCCCCGCGCCCCCGCACCGCCCCGCCCCGCCCCTCTCACCTGCCTCGTCCTCGGCGGGCGCGAACTCGGGCAGCCGGCGGATGAGCCGCGATGGCTCCTGGTAGTCGGGCCGCAGCGGGAAGATGCGCTCGTAGGTGGACGTGGAGCCGCGCTCGCTGGCCGCGGGCGAGCGGCGCTGGGTGGAGCTGGCCTCGCTGGGCAGCGACAGGCTGACGGTCAGCTCGTCGTCCAGCATGCGGCGGGACGCCTGTGGGCGCGGGGACGGGCGCCGTGAGGAGAGAGGCGGACCCGGCCCCGCCCGCGGCCCCCCCGCCGCCCACCTTCTCCAGCATCTTCTGCCAGAACTGCCGCCACAGGATGATGACGATGACGGCCAGCAGGATGAAGATGATGGCCACCAGGCAGCCGATGAGCACCCGCGTGTTGCTGTCGTCCGCCTTCAGCATGGGGTCTGGCGGGGCGGGGGGCGGTCAGCTGCGGGCGTGTCCCCGCCGGGCCCCCAGCCCGGGGCCTTCCACCCGGCGAGAGCTCCTCCTGCCTTTCCTTCCTGCTGCTTTGTCTCTGGGCCACCCCAGCAATGCTCGGGGTCACTCCCGGCTCTGTGCTCAGGGCTGACTCCCGGCTCTGTGCTCAGGGTCACTCCTGGCTCTGTGCTCAGGACTCCCAGCTCTGTGCTCAGGGCTGACTCCCGGCTCTGTGCTCAGGGCTGACTCCTGGCTCTGTGCTCAGGGTCACTCCTGGCTCTGTGCTCAGGGCTGACTCCCGGCTCTGTGCTCAGGGTCACTCCTGGCTCTATGCTTAGGGCTGACTCCCGGCTCTGTGCTCAGGGCTAACTCCTGGCTCTGTGCTTGGGGTCACTCCTGGCTCTGTGCTCGGGGTCACTCCTGGCTCTGTGCTCAGGGCTGACTCCTGGCTCTGTGCTCATGGCTGACTCCCAGCTCTGTGCTCAGGACTGACTCCTGGCTCTGTGCTCAGGGTCATTCCTGGCTCTGTGCTCAGGGCTGACTCCCGGCTCTGTGCTCAGGACTGACTCCTGGCTCTGTGCTCAGGGTCACTCCTGGCTCTGTGCTCAGGGAAGACTCTTGGCTGTGCCCCAGGGACTGCTGGGGCACCAAGGTCAGCCCTGTGCAAGGCACCGTCCCCCCACTACCCACCCTCCTGCCCCTACAGCCCTCCGCTGCCCTTCTGCTTTCAAAGACACAAACTCACCATAGGTGCTGGGCGCCCCGGCCGAGGTGGGCAGCGCCCCGGACATGTTGTACCTGGCGGCGTCTGGTCAGAGAAGGACAAGCGGGAATTGGGGAGGTGGAGGGACCCCACGAGCAGGGGCCACTGCGGTCAGTGTGGTCAGTGTGTGGGGCTCTAAAGGCAGGGGCAGCTGAGGACACTATGGGGGTCCCTGTGGGCTCAGATGGGGAGTTCCTGTGTGGTCAGTGTGGGGGTCCCTATACGGTCAGTGCAGGTCTCTGTGTGTCCAGTGTGGGGGGTCCCTAGGTGGGCCCGTCTGCAGGTGCCGTGTCAGGGTGTCCCCCACCCTGCCCCCGCCGCCCACCTGACTGGAAGGTGACCTCGCTGAACATGAGCCAGGCGTCGGCGAAGTGGTACTGGCACTTGATGGCGCTGGCCATGCGGTGCTGCAGGGGGACGGTGACGAAGCGTGCGCTGGGGTTCACGCTGTCCAGGACAAGCGGGAAGGACACGGCGTTGGGCTCCCACTCGCCCGCGTCCGAGCGGAAGAAGCAGTGGACCTCCCGGAAGATCTTCACGCCTTTGGCAAACATGTTGTTACAGTGGACCTGGCGGGGTGAGCGGGGTCATGCCTTTGGCAAACATGTTGTTACAGTGGACCTGGCGGGGTGAGCGGGGTCATGGTGGGCTCAGGGCCATGGGGGCCGTGCCGGGGACTGGTCAGCCGGGAGTGAGGCAGCTGTCCTGTCCACTGCACTAAGGCTGGACCCTAAAAGCTCATCTGCACCGGACTTCAGAGAGCTGGAGGTGACCCCAAGCCCACAGGCATGTCCACTTGGGGCTGCTGGAGGGGGTGGCCACCGCCTGTGGGGCCTGGGGAGTGTCCACTTGGGGCTGCCGGTCCAGAGGAGTGCCCACTCGAGGCAGCCACCCTGGGAGTGTCCGCTCATGGATGGCCACCACCCGGGGCGTGTCCATTCTCCTACGCCCACTCTCCCACGCCCACCCCCGCGTCCACCCCTGCGTCCACTATCCACGCCCACACCCCCGCATTCTCCTCTGCCCAACCCCTTGTCCACTCCCTTGTCCGCCCCGCCCACCTTCATGGCCGTGAAGTTGCGCACACGGTCGAACTCGAAGGTGATCTCCACGAAGCCGCCCTGCGCGCTCGCATTGCGCCAGCCCACGTAGTCGTAGCCCGGCCACGCGTGATACTCGTGCGTCTGCGCGAAGTCGTCCAGCCCTGACACGCCGTCCGTGAGCTGGCCCAGGCCCTCGGTCATGCTGCGGGACACGCGCGTCAGCCCGCGGACACGGCCCAGCAGGGACCGCCGGACACGCAGGTCCCGGGAGGCGGGGCCTGACGACACGCGGCCTATCAGGAGGGGCCTGGCAGACACGTGTACACAGGAAGGCGGGATCTGGCAGACACGTGGGTACAGGGAGGCGGGGCCTGACACACTAGAGGCGGGACCTGACGGACACATGGCCTATCAGGAGGGGCCCGAAAGCACACAGCCTACCACGAGGCGGGACCTGAACAGACGCATAGCCTATCAGAAGGGGCCTATAAGTACACAGCCTATCAGGAGGAGGGGCCTGTGCGAACACACTTCCTATCAGAGGGATCTGCAAGGACACCGGGCCTATCAGGAGGAGGGGCCTGCAAGGACCCACGGCCTATAAGGACACGTAGCCTCTCAGGAAAGGCCTGCACGGACATGCAGCCTATCAGGAGGGACCTGGAAGGACTCGCAGCCTATCAGGAGGCCTGTACGGACTCGCAGCCTATCAGAAGGGACCTTTAAGGACTTGCAGCCTATCAGGAGGGATCTGCACGGACACACGGCCTATCAGGAGGGACTTATAAGGACTTGCGGCCTATCAGGGAGGGACCTGTACAGACTCGCAGCCTATCAGGAAGCACCTGTAAGGACTCACAGCCTATCAGGAGGGACCCGCACGGAACCATACGGAAGCTGGACTGTACAGAAGCGCTGCGCCTGATTGGGGGTCGCCGACCACCCTCTCCCACACGCACACCCATGCAGCCTCCAGTCTCCAGTGGGCGGGGACAGCCTATGCCCACGCCCAGGCGGAGGTCACGTGAGGTCCCGCTCTCCTGGTCCAGCCGGGCTGCCCCCAGGGGTGCGCCAGAGAGGGCGGTGGTCGGGGTCACTCCTGGGAGTGCTCAGGGCTAACTCCTGCCATTGCTCAGGGATGATTCCCAGCTCAGGGCTCACTCCTGGCAATGCTCAGGGCTCATTCCTGACAGTGCTCAGGCTGACTCCCGGCTCTGTGCTCGGGGATCACTCCTGGTGGGCTCCACGAACCATATGGGATGTTGGGGCTCCAACCTGGTCTGCCCTGTGCAAGACAGCACCCTCCTCGCTGGACCCTCCTTCCTTTGAATGCTGAACTACTCCCGGGGCTTGTCCCTGCGGCCAGGGAGAGGTGAAGAGAGGGGCCGAGCCCCCTCTGACAGTGCTCGCAATCCTGTAGTCCAGGGTGGAAGGCGAGCCCATGGTCCACCCCCAGGCACAAAGGGTGTTCGCAGATGACACATTGTATTGACCACATACTGGCTACGTGCTGACCTTGCCCTGACCACATACTATGTTCTCAGATTGTGTACTGACCACACAGTGCCCGTATGCTGACCATGCATTGACCTGTGCTGACCACATACTGACTGCGCCCTGTGCTCTTAACTGCGTACTGTCCACGCACTGGCCAAATACCACAATGACCATACACTGACCACACACTGACCACGCACTGACCACACACTGACCACACATTGACCACGCACTGACCATGCACTGGCTGCACAATGACCATGCATTGACCACACAATAACCAGGCACTGGCCACACTGCACTGACCATACTGGCTGCCCAGTGACCGCGCACTGACCACGCACTGACCCGAGCCCCTTCCCCGGCTCACCTGTACCCCACGGCCCCGTCGTAGACAGAGTCGTTCAGGTAGATGACGGAGCCCCCGGGGAGTACGAGCTGCTGGCCGGCCGGCGCGTTGTAAGAGACAAGGCCGTCTGCGGGGACACGGGCAGCGCTCGGGCGAAGGACCTGGCGCTGTGGCCGAGCCCGGAGGGCCACGGGGGCGTCCTGTGACCCCACGCACCCCATGCCCGGAGGCTGCCGGGTCTCCCTCTCTCCCTCGCTCCCCTCTCCCTTGCCGCACCCCTCACCCCGTCCCATCTCTCCCCCAGTCTCTGCCATCTCGCCGTCCTCCCGTCCCCCCGCCCCCGCCCCCCTGCGCGGCGCCCACCGAGCCACAGGCAGCCATACAGCTCGACCCTCATGCACACATTCATGGAGTGGTCGGTGACGGGCACGAAGCGCACGAGGCGAGCCACGATGGGCGGCTCCAGGTCCTTGAGGAAGATGTCGTAGGGGTTGCTGTTCCCGTCCAGCACCTGGGGGGCGCGAGGCGGGGGTGGGGGGGCTGAGTGGGCGGGGCCGGCACCCCTCACCCCTCACCCCGCGGGGACGGGGCGCGGGGCACCGTCCCCGGCCAGGTCTCTCTGGGGGCTGCGGGGGCGCCCCACCTGCTTCCCCTGCCGGTTCCGCCAGGAGATCCAGCGCGAGCCGTCGCGGCTGTAGTTGATCTTGTACTTGGGAGCGAACTCGATGCCGTGGCCGCCGGCATGGCGGCCCTGGGTGCCCACCAGCGTGATGAAGTGCAGCTCCCTGAGGTCGATCTGCAGGAACTCCTTCAGGTTCTGGGGCTCCACGGGCACCTCGGGGCACCAGGCTCCGTCACCCTCCTCGGAGTCCAGCCTTGAGGGTGGGGGACACGGGCAGGGCTGGGCTCCTGGCTCACCCGCGCTCAGCCCCCCCCCCCCCCCCCCCGCCGCACCCCGGCCCCGAGCCCCCGCTCACCTGCCATACTTGGCGGCCGTGGAGTCCGACCACTGGCTGGAGGCCGTGATGTCCTCATCGGGGATTTGGCCGCCGGACACGCCCAGCGGGTAGCGGCACACGGCTGGGGGGGAGGGAGGGCGGGCTCAGCCCCGGGGAGGGCAGGGGGCTCCCTGAGGCTTGGCCCCTGCCTCTGCTCTCCCTGGGTCCAGACGCGGCCGAGCGAGAGCAGTGCCCGTGACGGGTCCATCCTGCACGGGTCACCTGGGCCACGCCTCCTAGAGGCCCCCAGGTGGTCCCCACCCATGGCCACCGGCCTTGTTTGCAGGAACTGCGATGTCAGATGTGGTCAGTTCGGGGGCCGGAGGACGTGGTCAGGGGCCAGGGGACACAGTCAGGGGCTGTGTGTGTATGTGTGTCGGGGGTTGGCGTCCCCAGGCTAGGGGACAGGAGGGAAGTGAGCCCTGGGACACACCATCGGGCACTGCTCTCTCTGCCCTCCCCTCTCTCCCAGCTCCGTCTCCCCATGGGGAGACCCTGCCAGGGGCAGGGGGACGTCCTGCTGTCAGGCGCCGGGGACGTGGGAAGCCGTGGGAGACTCTCTGGGGCCAGGAGGGCCCACGCGACTGGTCAGTCCCCACTGCCCCTCATCCCAGCACTGACCCGGCTGGCCTCGTGTCACGGGAGTGCCCCCCACCCGAGCACCCCCAGCACGGCCCAGCAAAGAGCTCGGGATGCGAAGTTGGGAAACTGGCTTTCTCAGCCCAGTGGGTCTTTGGGACCTGGGGGGGTGGGAGGGGGCGGTGGCCAGGCCCCGCCCGTGGCTGGGGGGTCTGTGCGGGGCTGGCTCGGAGGCTGCAGTCGGGCCCACCCCACCCTGAGCCCACTGCAGGCTTTGTCCCTTCCCCCGGAGACCGCGGTGCTGGCCGGGGCAGGTGCCTCCCATCTCGCCCTGTGGAAAATTACCCGGCCAGGCCCGAGGGCCCAGAGCAGCGGCTGCGGCCAGCTCAGCTTCCAGGGCAGTCACGTGACCCCGTGTCCACCAGGGGCCCCCGGCTCCAGTGTCTACACAGCTTCCAGGAAAGGAAGGGCCTCGTGTGTGTGCGTGTGTGCATATGTGTGTGTATGTGTGTGTGTTTTGGGTCCCACCCAGCGATGCTCAGGGCTGACTCCCGGCTCTGCACTCAGGAATCCCCCCTGACGGGGCTCAGGGGGCCCTATGGAATGTTGCGGATCGAACCCGGGTCGGCCACGTGCAGGGCCAGCGTCCTCCCCGCCATGTCATCACTCCGGCACCCTGGCCCATTTCCTCTGTCTGTTTGGGGGAACGGGGGATTTGCAGTGACAGGGGCCAAACCGGGATCTCCCGCCTGCAGAGCACGTGCTCAGCCCACTGAACTGTCTCTCCTGCCCCTCCCAGGGCTGCAGGCTTCAGATCAGAACCGCCAAAGCCCAGAGAGGGCTAGCGACCATGGTGAGGATGCATATAAGACCCGAGTGAGCACAAGCAGGAGTGAAGCTCCCATCTCGGGCCCGCTGCTTCCCTAGGTCCAGGCTACCATCACTGCTTCTCCCCGCCCCCCAGCTTGCTGCCCTGCAGAGGGGGGGTGCTGGGAGGTTTACAGAGCAGACCCTGAGTCAGGGCACCCTGTGGGTGCCTCCAGGGGGGGTTGCTGCCCACAGGTGGAGTCTCTGAGAGGGAAACCGCCTGCCAGGGGCAGGATTGCAGGTCCAGAAGAGCAGGGAGTAAATAAAGGGGTGGGAGGCGGGGAGAGGGACCCTGAGGAGGGACTGGGTACTCAGAAAAGGTTCCTCCTTTTTTTTTTTTTTTTTTTTTTTGCTTTTTGGGTCACACCCGGCGATACACAGAGGTTCTCCTGGCTCTGTGCTCAGGAATTACTCCTGGTGGTGCTCTGGGGAGCATATGGGATGCTGGGAATCGAACCCAGGCCAGCCGTGTGCAAGGCAAACGCCCTCCCCGCTGTGCTATGGCTCCGGTCCAAGGTCCCTCCTCTATTTCTTGAGGAGGCCTTGAAATTGGGCTCCCAGCGTCCCTCAAGCCACTTCAAAACAAAGAGGGCATCACTAGCAGATGCGGCAAAGGCGGCCAGAAGTGACTGGACTCTGGGTCCCGCTGACCGCACGCGGGATTCCAGCACCCACCCCACCCTGCGCCCCTCGCTGTGGCAGGCCCTGCCCCCCACGACCCTAGCCCTGCTCCACTCCGTGGCCTTCAGGCCATGGGGACTCTTCTCCCGTCTGCATGCTGCACAGAGCTGGCCCCAACCGGTGGCCATCCCTGGGTCCCCTGCAGTCTGGATGGCTGAGTCCCCCAGTGGACACTCTGGAGGGGCAGGAACTGCGCAGTGACAGAAACCCTTGGTGGGTGGTTTCTGAGGCTCTCTCTCCCAGAAGTGACCAGTCACAGCCCTTGGCAAGGGCCTGGAGTTTCCCTGGGCCGGTCACTCCGCGAGGCCCTGCCAAGCACACAGGACACTGCCGGGTTCAGGAAGCCGCAGAGGTCCAGTTGGGACCGGAGCCCAGGTCCGTGTCCAGAGCTGGCCCTTGGGGCTGGCCAGGTGGGGGGACAATCTGCGGTGGGGCTTAGCTCCTCGGAGATACTGCTGACCGAGAGGGCCCGGGAGGCCGCTGCAAGCCCTGCCCGGCCAGCCGACCAGGACACCCCGAGGTTTGAGGGACTACAGGCCTGGACGCAGGACACAGACGCTGGACGACAGCACAGCCTGGACGGGCACTGTCCACCCTACAGGAGGAGGCTGGCCGCGACCCCACTCCTAGGTGGACACCCCAACCTCTCCAGCCCGCTTCTAAAGCGGGTGTGTACTGAGTGGAGTCCACCACGCAGTCCCCTTGCGGGGATGCTTCACCCCAAGACCAGCCAATTCCGTCCTTCTCCGGGGAGGATGGGGCGTGGCCTTACCTTGGCCAATGAGGGCCCTTTACCGAATAGGGGTGTGGCCTTACCTTGACCAATAAGGAGCTTGTCTCACGGGGGCGTGGCCTTACGTTGACCAGTAAGGAGCCTGTTTCATAGGGGCGTGGCCTTACCTTGGGCAAGGAAAGCATTTGGCCAACAGGGGCTTGGCTTTACCTTAGCCAATGAGAGGTTGCTTGGTCGATATAGCGGTGTGGCCTTACAATTGGCCAATAAGAAATGTTTGATCAACTGCTTTGTCCAATTAAGGGCAGAAGCATGGTCTCGCTTTGTCCAATAAGGGATATTTGCTCAATGGAGGCTGCCTTGCTTTCTTGGTCCAATGGGGGGGGAAAAATTGGCTGATGAGGCGTGGCCTTGCTTTGGCCAATGAGAGATGTATGCTCGGTGGGGGCCTGCCTTGCTTTGTCCAATTAGGAGATTAATCGAGAGGCGTGGCCTTGCTTTGGCCAATGAGAGCTCTAGATGTTGGGTGAGGGCGTGGCCTTTCTTTCTTTGTCCAATGGGAGGAGTTTGCCATCGAGAATGGGGCGTGGCCTTGTTTTGGCCAATAAGGCCTCAGGGGTGGCAGTCCTATTGGTTGTCGGTGCTCCTCTGTACCCCTTTGAGAACCTGCGTCTGGAGGGGACTCTGCCAGGTGCCCCAGAAGGTCTTTAGGGCCAAGGGGCGATTCCTGGAGAGATGCACGGACCCAGAGGACCCCAACAACCGCCCCTCGCAGCCAGACTAGGCTCTGTACAGGTGTCTGGGCTGGAAGGCAAAGCAGCGGGTGGCCCGGTGCATCCCGAGAACACGGGTCGTAGCGATGCACAGCTGGGAGGGCGTTGGCCCTGCTGCGGGCCGACCCGGTTCGAGCCCAACAATCCACATTGTCCCTGAGCACTGCCAGGACAGAGCGCAGAGCCAGAGGTGACCCTCTGAGCATCCCCGGGTGTTGTCCAAAAACCAAACAAAAAGGTAAAAAAAAATGTTAAGAAGGGGAGCACTGGGGCTGGAGCAATAGCACAGTGGGGAGGACGTTAGCCTTGCACGCGGCCAACCCGGGTTCGATACCCAGCATTCCATAGGGTCCCCCGAGCACCGCCAGGAATGATGCCTGAGTGCAGTCAGGAGTCAGCCCTGAGCATTGCTGGGTGTGACCCAAAAGGCAAAAAAAAAAAAAAAAGGGGGGGGGTGGAGCACTTAGATCTTCTAACAAATCTCCCCCCGCGTGGGCAGCAGTGTCTGCCGCATCTCCCACAACCAGGGCACACAGACACACCAGCGGGTAAGCCTGCTGTGTCCTGTGCGTGAGGGACCCGTGGGCCCTCAGGGGGCTGCCAGCTCCGTGGGGGTGGGGTGGGGGCTCCTGGACAGCATGCAGCTGAGTGAAGCAAGGCCAGCAGTGGGGACAGAGATGGCCACACCCCACGCAGACGAGCATCGAGAATGGGGCAGTCTCTGCAGCAGAGGGCTGCCTCCATCTCAACTCCTCTTCTCCCGATTCCAGGAAGACAGGCAAGGCAGTGGGTGCTCCCTCTCCCTCCGTGTGTGTGTCAAAGCCACTTCCGGTGGTGCTGGGGGCCCAGGAGGTGCCGGGGGTGGACCCTGGGGCTCGGCCGGCAGGGCGTGAGTGAGCTCAGCGGTTTGGGCATTTCCCCCCACCCCGCTCCACTGACCATTTTTATTTGGGGGTGACTGTTCGGTTTGGGAGCCACACCCAGCGGTGTTCAGGGGTTACTCCTGGCACTGTGCTCAGGGATCACTCCTATGGGATGCCGGGGATCGAACCTGAGCTGGCAGCGTGCAAGGCAAACGCCCTCCCTGCCAGCCCCACCACTGGCCTTTTTTTTTTTTTTCTTTTTGGTTCACACCCAGCAATGCACAGGGGTCACTCCTGGCTCTGCACTCAGGAATCACCCCTGGCAGTACTCAGGGGACCATATGGGATGCTGGGAATTGAACCTGGGTAGGCTGCATGCAAGGCAAATGCCCTACCCGCTGTGCTATCACTCCAGCCCCTCCACTGGACTTTTTATTATTATTTTTTTTGTAATTTGTCTGTTCTCCACCCCACTCTCTTATCAAGTGCTCTTCAGGGATTTTCCACTGGAGATGTCCAGGTTATGGACATCCCTGCCTGTCCCGGCCAGGCTCAGGCACGGGGTGGGGTGCTAGGGAGGCATCCAGCGCCCTGCTGGACAGCGGCCCCGTTACCTGGGTTGACCTGGGCTCCGGCCGAGCACAGCAAAGGCAGCAGCAGGAGCAGCGCGCAGCGGATCCTGGGCGGAGGGCGCATGTCGGCGGTCGGCGCTGGAACCCGAGCCTGCAGCGGGCACAACCCGGGGGACAGGGAGGGACGGGCAGGGGTGAGTGAGGCGGGGACACGGCGAGGCCGCCTGCACGGGCCTGCGTGGCTGCCCTTGGCGAGTCCGCGAGTCCAGCGAGGCCCGAGCGTCGTAAACCCCCTGCGAGAGCCGCCCACACCCACGAAATAAACTAAAGTCATCAGCGCGAGGGCCTGGCGGAGACAGACCCATGTCGTCAGCGGGTGTGGTGGCGCAGGCCCCCGGGGCGTCCCGCTTGTTTTCGTGACTTTTCACGTCCATCTCCATAGTGGGCCGGCCGGGGAGAGCAGGCCACGTCCAGCCTGACCCTGTGACCCACACGGCCACCGCTCAGCCCGACTCCTGGGCGTGCGCATGTGCACAGAGGCAGAGACGGTTGTGCGGGGGGAAATTTCCAGACTCGTGTGCATGCCCGAGTTAGTACACACTATCACCCACGAGCGCCTCCACGCGGAGTCACAACCCCAGGAGGGTCTCCAGCCCGGGACAGGCTATTTTTGGTTTTAGGGGGGGTCACACCCACCAATGCTCAGGGGTTCCTCCTGGCTCTGGATTACTCGGGAATTACTCCTGGTGGTGCTCGAATGGGAGGCTGGGGATGGAACCCAGGTGGGCCGTGTGCAAGGCCAGCGCCCTCCCTGCTACCCCAGCCAGCTGCTTCTTTTTTTAGTTGAATCATCGTGAGATAGTGACAAAGCTTTCATGATTGCGTTTCAGCCATACAATGATTGAACACCCGTCCCTCCACCCGTGCACACTTTTCTTTTTCTTCTTCTTTTTTTTTTTTTGTTTTGTGTTTATGGGTCACACCTGGCGATGCACAGGGGTTACTCCTGGCGATGCTCAGGGGGCCATATGGGATGCTGGGATTCAAACCAGGGTCGATCATGTGCAAGGCAAACGCCCGCCCCGCTGTGCTATCGCTCCAGCCCCACCCCGTGCACACTTTTCACCACCAATGTCCTCAGTAGCCCTCCCACCACCCAGCTTTTTTTTTCCTTTTGTTTGGTTTTGGGTCCCACCCAGCGATGCTCAGGGGTAACTCCTGGCTCTGCACACAGGAATCACTCTTGGTGGGGCTCAGGGACCCTATGGGATGCTGGGGGGGGGGGAACATGTGCAAGGCGAGTGCCCTCCCTTGACTTGGGTTTTTTTTAAATTTTGTTTGTTTGGGGCTGGAGCAATAGCACAGCAGGGAGGGTGTTTGCCTTGCATGCGGCTGACCCGGGTTCGAATCCCAGCATCCCATATGGTCCCCTGAGTACCGCCCAGGTGATTCCTGAGTGCAGAGCCAGGAGTGACCCCTGTGCATTGCCGGGTGTGACCCAAAAAGAAAAAAAAATTTGTTTGTTCGTTTGGGGGCCACACCCAGGGATGCTCAGGGCTGACTCCTGGCAGGGCTCAGGGGACCCTCTGGCGAGCGGGTACGGAACCTGGGTCGGCCGTGTTCCGGGCAAGGGCCTCCCCACTGTGCTGTCGCTCTGGCCCTCCACCAGCTCCTTTTCTTGGACCCTCAGCTGAACAGCTGCAGGGACGCAGCCAAAATGCACCCCCACACCCCCATGTCCAACGCAGGACTCACCCCGGGTCCTTCATGGTAACCCAAGGAGGTGGCCGGGGAATTGCTGCACATGGGCCGGGTTGGGGGGGGGGGTCATAATGGCTCACTTGCTTCCAGAACCTTCTGCTGCATGCATGGGAGCTGCACTGGGGACAAGGCTTGGGACAGAGGCCTCCTGGGTCCCCTCCAGCCCCGAGTCCCAGAGCCAGGACACGCAGAAAGGGAGAATCCTGCCCCCTGCAATGCCCCGGGAGCAGCGCGCTCTACGGAAGCCCGGCGGGGCCAGCTTGCGCACGAACGGCCCAGGGCCCAGGCGGAGCTCCGAGGGTCCCTCCCCCAAGAGGCCAGACCCCATGACGCGACCTGCCACCTGCCTCCCACTTCTGGGAGTTGAAAGCTCAGCTTTCCCAGCGGCTCTTCCCCTGGGTTTTATTCCTGGGGTCCCGAGGCCCCGCCCAGCGCCTGGCAGGGGGTACAAGGAGGGGAACTAGGGGGTGACGTGGGCGAGGGCCAGTCCCCCCAAGTCAGTTCCCGCAAATCAGCCCCAAACGTACGAGCCCAGCTGAGCCTCAACCAGATGTTTTCCCTTTTTAAAAAATTGTTTTGGGGGGGTTTTGGGTCCCACCCGGCAATGCTCAGGGGTTCCTCCTGGCTCTGTGCTCAGGGATCACTCCTGGCAGTGCTCGGGGGACCCTATGGGATGCCGGGGATGGAACCTGGGTGGGCCACGTGCAAGGCCAACGCCCGCCCCGCTGTGCTATCGCTCCCTACCATCCCCCAAGCCATCCTTTAAGAACCTTCTGGAAGAGACACTGTCCCTCACAGTCTGCGGCGGAGGCTTCTGGGAGTTGGGCAGAGTGGTTGAGGGAGGAACTGAGCTTCCCGTGGCCCCGTCCTGCCCCCTGCCCCTGCTCCATCCCCCGCCAGGACCATATGCTGGTATGGTAAGTTGCACATGCGTGTGCCCACACATGGGGGGACAGGGCTGGCCCTGGTGCCACGGAAGAGATAACATGTTTGCTCTGTTAGGGGCTGCGGCACAGACAGCCCTTGGGGACAAGGCTTCTGATGCTGTTCCCAGCTGTGACCCCTTTTCACCCAGGAGTGTTCACACACACACACACACACACACACACACACACTCATACAGACACACACAGACACACGTACACACACACATACACATGCAGACACACAGAGACACAGATATATAGACACATGCACAGAGACAGAGACGCACGCAGACACACATATGCAGACACACACAGACACACAGATGCATACACACACAGACACACGCACACACACAGACACACAGACACACACAGACGCACACAGAGACACAGACACACATGCAGATACACACAGACACACACAGCCACAAGACACACATGCAGATACACACAGATACACACAGCCACATAGACACACACACACAGACACATGCGCACACACACAGACACACGCACATACAGAGACACAGACACACACAGACACACATGCAGATACACACAGACACACAGCCACATAGATACACGCACAGACGCACAGACACACGCACACACGCACACACAGACACACGCACACACGAACAGACACCCCCCCCATTCTATAAAGGAGGTCTCAGGCCTGAGGTTCCTGGGGTGGGGGGTGTCTGCTGTCCTACCCAGGGCCCCTCGGGAGGCAGACGGGAGTCTGGAACTTTCGTGCACGGGGTTCCAGCCCCTCCTGCCCCATGTGCCCTCCCGGCGCCCAGTGCCCAGGCTGTCGGGCCCCAGGAGAGACTGAGGGTCACGTGTGGCCCTGAGCTGGGCCAGGCGCGGGGGCTGGGCGGGGAGGGGCCGGCAGGAGCCCGGGGCCTGGTGCCTCGTGGGCCAAGCAGTCGGCCCCGTGGCTGGAGGACCCCAGGGGAAGGTTCTGGACCTGGGGTGTGGACAGAGCGAGCAGCACTGAGCCCCCCGGCCCCAGAGGCCCCGGAGACCCCCGGGAAGTCTGAGGGGGGACAGATGCTCAGGCCCGGGTCCTGTGGTCTCCAGTGCTCGGACATGCAGCAGAGGGAAGCCCGGACCATGTGGCCTGGGACCCCAGGGCCGCCCACCCGCGCCAGGGGAGCCCCCAGGGGCCGTCCACATCTGGACCCGCTGTCCGCTTCCCGGAAGGACAAACAGGGGCACCCATGCCTGCACCCCCACCCCACTCGGAGCCGAATGTGACGCCTGGGGGTGGGTGTGAGGGATGGGCCCCCACTGAGGCTCACATGGACACGTGTGGGCTTCCCCACGGCCCCTCCGCCTGCCTGAGCCCCCCGGCTCCCCCCGCTCTCCGACACGGCCACGGCCACGGGATGGCGGCTGCCCCGGCGCCCGCGCTCGAGGGGCCGCCAAAAATGCGTCATCCCCGGCCCGCCACGGACACGCTGAGATGCCCCCTAAAAAAAAAATCCTATGTCCCCCGCCCCGATCCCAGCCCCCCTTCTGGGAAATCCGGGTCGGCGGGTTCCGGAAGGATCCCTTGGTGGGGGAAGGATTTGGAAGGAGAAATCCTGCTCCAAATGGCTGCCTGGAGTCGTCGGAAAAATTCTCCACCGCCCCCCCCTTCCCTGGCCTCCCCGCCCGCCTCGCTGGGGGCTCCTGAACCCCGAGAGGAGTCTGGTCTCCACGGCAAACACCCCCAGATCTTCCACAACAAGGGGAGGCGGCCGGGGGCAGGAGGAAGAGGAGGCCAGAGCTGGGGGTCCCAGTTGCCAGCTGCAGAAAAGGCCCCCCCCGCCCGCAGCTCCGGGCCTGCAGCCCCCACTGCGGGGGACACGGCCCCCCAACACCAGGCTCCCACAGTCCTGCTCCCCCCGACTCATCCCTCGCCTGCAAACGTCGGGACCCCGCCAGGCCCCGTCTCCACCCAGCCTGCGCCCGCTGCCACGGGGCCCCTCCCCGCTCGGGCCAACACCACCTCACCCGCCCGGACCCCGGCTACGTGTGCTCTCGGGGGTCGCTCCGGGGCCTGGACCCCCCACACACACTTCCTGTCCCCTCCTGGCCAGACCGGAGCCCCCTCCTGCATCCTTTGTAGCCCCCCCTCCCCAGACGGCAGGAGAGGCCACTCCGGACTTTTGCTTTCGGGAAGGGAAAGACAAATAAGGGTGAGGACGGAGGGAGGCGGGCGCGGGGGGGGGGGGGGGCCCAGGCCACTTACATTCGTCCAGGGGGCACCCGGCTCCTCGGGGAAGCGCCCGGTGCTCGCCGGGTGCCGGGGCCGTCGGCACCCACCCAGGGCTGATGCAAGACGCCTCGGAGCAGCCTCACATTCTGCGGATTCCTGGGGCCGCGCCAGGGGCCCAGAATCCAACGTCTTACACATTTGGTTTCAATTAAGAAGGGGGCTGGAGGGCGGCCGCGAGGCGCCAATCACGGCTCCTCCAGCCCGGGCGCTGCTTCCCGGCCCGAGGGACCAGGCAAGGCTGTAATTTACAGCGAAACCCATTCATAGAAGGGGGAAAATATGGATAACCAGGGCAGAGGCTTAAAGACACAGCGCCCGCAGCCCCGCCCGGGCCGCAGGCTGGGGACCCCTCCACGGAAGCTTCCAGAACGGGGCAACGCAACACACCGAGTTGAGGATGTTTAGTTTCTTGCCCATGAAAGCCCAGAGCTGGGGATCGGGCGCCCCAAAAACATGAGCTGCACACCCGTGGGCCACCGAAACACACGCACACACGTACACACATACATACATGCACACACACGCACTCACACACGCATACATATGCACACATGCACTCACGCACACATATGCACACGCACGCACACACATGTGGGCACACATACATATGCGCACACACATGCGTTTACACACACGCACATGCACACACAGGCATGCACACATGCACACACAGGCATTCACACACATGCACACAAGGTGTGCACACACATGCACATGTACTCACAGATGCGTGCATACCCACACACACATGCACTCACATGCACACACATGCATGCACATGCACACATACGTGCACACACATGCACACACGCATGTGCACACACACACTGTGTGTGGGTGCCACTCACCAGCTCCGACGCTCTGTCCGTGAGGGTTGGGCTGCACTGGGGCCACTGACCCAGATCACACGTGTTTACAAGAACTTGCCACATTATTTGGAAACCCCCATCCCCCTGCTCCCCCCGTCTGGGCGGCCTGGGCCGGATCGCGGGGTGGGGAGGGGTGGCTGCCGGCCTCTGTCTGTGATAACGAAGCCCCAGCCCCGTCCCTCTCGGCGCCCGCTCTTAACCCCTCCGAGCCCGGCTCCCTCCAGGCCCCTGCGCAGGCTGAGGCTGGCCAGGGGGAGTGAAGGGGGCGCAGGCTGGTGGACCGAGTCCAGGCGACCAGCCGGCCCGGCCCACCTGCTCGTGAAGGCCTCGCCTTGAGCCGGGCATCACCGTCCCCATGTGGAGCAGGCGTTCGGGGAGGCGGAGCCCGAGACGCTCACGGGGGTGGGTGGGAGGCCGAGAGGCGGGCAGGGCCAGCGCTGGTGCCCTGCGTGGACAGGCAAGAACCACGCAACGACGGGGCCCATGCGGAACCACAGGGAGGGTCCCACCTGCGGGCAGGCCACGCCGGACCGTCAGAGCTGATGGACCTGAGCACCGGCACCAGGAGGGGACAGCAGGACTCACGGGGAAGGTCCAGACCCGTGTCCATGAGGAGGGGGAGGGCTGGTGCCAGAGGGTGTAGACAGGTGGGTGTGGGTCCGGGTGGGCAGGGGTGCAGGTGATGTCAGTACAGCCTGTCTGTGCAGGTGACACGTGTCCCGCGTGCTATGGCCCTGTCACGGGGAGCGCGGCCCCCTTCCTGGCACGCTGCGGAACAGGACATCAAGGCGCCAGGAGGTCGCACACGAGCCGGGCTTCAGAGGCGTTGCCATGTACAACCTGCCCCTACCCACCACTATTCTCTTGTATAAATCCAACAGACTCCAGGGAAGCAAATGTGAGGAGGATTTTACGCTCCAGTTCCACCCATGGGCACATCAAATTGACCTCTGTGCAAATCAAATTCACCCTTTTGCAGATCCAAGTTTTCCGTGGAAATATTTTCATAAGTTTTGTTAACACAAATAAATCCAATGTAGTTCTTATCAAAAGTAAACAGGACGGTACACGGGGAAGCGCTTGCCTTGCATGCGGCCAACCCAGGTTTGATTCCGGACAACCCACAGGGTTCCCCGAGCCCTTGGGAGTAAGTCCTGAGCATTACCAGGCATGACCCCAAAATAGAAAATTCTCTTGTGCAGAACTTCATTTTGGAACCAACATCTTCAGTGGGGTTCATCGCTGGGAACATGGAAAGAGGATAAATGTGCCTCCCACAAGATCAAGCGTTTCCTGGGACCTCCTGAGGTTCTCACAGCCTGAAACGAACGTCCCCTTCCAGTCTCTTCATCCAGTTTCCGTGGGACCCTCCAAAGAAATGCAGCCCGAAAGTCTGAAGCCAGGGAGGAAAGCGTGGGACTCAGGGCCGAGAAGGGCCAGCCCCTCCCTGGCATCCGCCATCACGGGCTCACGAGCTGGATTTTGTTTTTCTCATTTTGGTCCTAGGGCCACACCCGGCGATGCTCAGGGATCCCTCCCAATTCGGGGACCCGGGAACCATGTGGGGTTCCGAGATTGAACCTGGGCCAGCTGGCGTGCAAGGCCAGCGTGTCACCGGCTGTGTTATGGCTCCAGCCCCACCAGCTGGTATGAGACAATTCCCCGGGGGGGCAGGGGGGAGGTCTGCAGCCGTGAAATGGAACCAAGTCTGTTCTCGTGAGCTGGCAGAGTGCGTGGCACTGATATATTTTTGGGGGCTGGGGGGTCCCACCCGGCGATGCTCAGGGGTTCCTTTTGGTTCTGCACTCAGGAATCACTCCTGGTAGGGTTCGGGGGACCCTATGGGATGCCGGGGATCGAACCTGAGTCGGCCTTGTGCAAGGCCAACGCCCTCCCCGCTGAGCTGTCGCTCCAGCACTGACTTAACTGTGAAAGGCCTGATGCAGAGGAATGACAGGACATGGGGGGGAGGGGGCAGGGGTGGGCCCCAGTGGCACTGGGTGGGGGGGGGGGCGCGGGGGGGCACTCTGAATTTCTGGCTGCCTGAGTTTCAAGTTTAGTTCGGCCCCCCATGAGCCGTGAAACCCGGTACCAAGTCACAGTCAGAGCTCCTGGACCCAGGCTCCCCCGCGCCCTGCAGACGCCCCACTCCGTTCTGCGCGGGAGAAATCCTGGGGTCCCCACAGAATGAGTCCCGGGGCCCTGGGCCACTGCGGCTCCCAGCGAGATGGAATGAGGGGCCTGGATCCACCACCGGCTCGTAGGAAACGCTACGAAGGGGACCCAGGCTGCTGATAAAATCCCGGAGGGGCTCACCGTCACCCCCCGAACAAGAGGGAGACCCAGAGGAGTTCAGGGTAGCTTTGGACAAAGGGGCGACTTCACTGAGTGATCCCCCACCTCCCTTTCAATTCTGCCTTTTGATTTTCTACATCAAAACAAGGGGCTGGGGGGCTGGAGTGATAGCACAGCGGGTAGGGCGTTTGCCTTGCACGCGGCCGACCCGGGTTCGATTCCCAGCATCCCATATGGTCCCCTGAGCACCGCCAGGGGTAATTCCTGAGTGCAGAGCCAGGAGTGACCCTTGTGCATCGCCAGGTGTGACCCAAAAAGCAAAAAAAAAAAAACAAAAAACAAGGGGCTGGAGCAATAGCACAGCGGGGAGGGCATTTGCCTTGCACGCAGCCCACCCAGGTTCTATTCCCAGCATCCCATAGGGTCCCCCAAGGACCGCCAGGGCTGATTCCTGAGTGCAGAGCCAGGAGGAGCCCCTGAGCATCGCCGGGTGTGACCAAAAAAGGAAAAAATTAAAATCAACTATTGTCTCCAAGGGGGGCTCGAGCGATAGCACAGCAGTAGGGTGTTCGCCTTTCACCTGGCCAACCCGTGTTCGATTCCTCCACCCCTCTCGGAGAGCCTGGCAAGCTACCAAGAGTATCGCACCCGCACGGCAGAGCCTGGCAAGCTACCCGTGGTGTATTGGATATGCCAAAAACAGTAACAATAAGTCTCAGAATGAGAGACGTTACTGGTGCCCGCTCAAACAAATTGATGAGCAACGGGACTGTCTCCAAGTCTCATCTCTCGCCTCCCAGGTGTCCACAAACGGGTGACGTCTGGGGAGCGTCGCGCTGCGGGGAGAATGCAGCCGGTAACTGACCCCCCGCTCTGCTCGGGTCTTCCCAGAAGAACCATCCCGGGAGAAGCCGGGACGGGGAGAGAAAGGAAGGTTGTGCAATAATATAAAGAGACTTAATTGGTAGTTCTCAGCGTGACACACACACACAAAGGGCCCAGTGGAAACGAGGGCTTGGGGACCCCACAGGCCGGGAGGGGAGAAAGCCCAGAGGTTTCCCCGCAAATAAACAGTCTCTCCCCAAGGAGCACGTTCCAGAGGGAAGGGGTGAGGCGGGGGGGGGGGGAGCCCTTCGGGGTGGGCAGGGCCTTCCTGCCTGAAACCTCAGCTGGGGTCAGCCCCCCCAAGCCTGACTCTCGGGCCCACCAGGCTATGCAGATTTTGGGGGAGGGCCATGTCTGTCTCCCCCAAACGAGGCTGGGGGGGTGGAAATGAGGCACAGAAGAGAGCGGGGTGGAGGGGAGGGGGCTCTGGGCTGATGCCCCCCAGGCAGTCTGGAGCTTGGTGGGGTGGGGGAAGAGCCTCGGCCAGTGGTCCCTGAAGGTGGCCTTTTTTTTTTCCTTTTTGGGTCACACCCAGCGATGCACAGGGGTCACTCCTGGCTCTTCACTCAGGAATTACTCCTGGCAGTGCTCAGGGGACCCTATGGGATGCTGGGAATCGAACCCGGGTTGGCCGTGTGCAAGGCAAATGCCCTCCCCACTGTGCTATCGCTCCAGCCCAGTTCCCTGCAGTGGGAACTGACACCCACCCTCGGGTCTCTGCCCCACCACTGCTGGCCCCACCCTTCCTTCTGCGGGGGGGGGGGGGGGGGGGGGGCGGGGGAGAACCTTGGTCACAATGAGCCAAGGACCAAGCTGGGCCCCGCCCCTGCACCTCTGGCCCAGGATTTGACTCCTGTGGGGTTGGGGACAGAGAGGGCCCAGCAGGGAGGGTGCTGGCCTTGCACACAGTCGACCCGGGTTCGATCCCTGGCATCCCATAGGGTTCCCCGAGCACCGCCAAGAGTCCACCCTGAGCATCGCTGGGTGGGACCCAAAGAGCAAAACACGCACAGGAGTCACCCGGCTTCCCTCCCAGTGGGTGCCCGGCCCCTCAGGGCCGTCCTGGGGCGGCACTGGCCGGGCCCTGCTGGACGCCTCTGGGGGGCAGGGGGAGGCCGTTGGGAGACAGAGACAAGAACCAGACTTTATTTGACGGACCAAGTCTTTTCTTAAAAAAAAAAAAGGCTCACTGTTGATAAAATAAATCTAACTCTGAGTACCGCAGACGCTCCGACAGGCGTCCCACCCCGTCCCCGGATCCCGGGCCAGCGCGCGCAGGGCGGCCAGCCGGGAGCTCCCAGCCCGAGGACAAACGCTACCGTCGAACAATATAAATAAGACTTTCCAGGGTCGGCGAGCTGCGGCCAGGGGGCCCCGCGGCGGGGGTCAGGGGTGTCCAAGGAGCCGGGACGCCCGCACAGCCACCGCCCGGCACGGCCACCGCCCGCGGCTGGCCGGGCTCTCCTGCACCTCGGCGGCATCACAGGCCATTCCTCACCAGCTCGTGGACCCCGTTCTCGTCGATGACCAACGGGGCGTGGAACTCCCGGCCGGCCACGTGACCCTCCAGGCCCTGGGGAGGACACGGGACTCGGTCATGGCTGAGCACTGGGGCCCCTGGCCCGCGCCCTGCACCCCCGGGACAGCGACGGGGACAAGGGCCCCTCATGCAGGCTCCAGCCCCAGCCCCCCGTGTCCCCCCAGCTCTGCGGGGGTCCCCGGCCACTCCAGGGCCGAGCTGGGTGTCACCCCAGCACCTCCCAGGGGTCCCGCAGGGCCCTCCGGCCCCCACACCCTCCGCCCCCCGGGACTGCTCCGACACTCACCTCCCCGGCGTAGGAGACGAGGGGCGACACCTCGCACAGGATGGGGGCATCCCCCGCGTCCTTGAGGCTGCGGGAGAGAAGCGGGGTGTGAGGCCCAGGGAGGGGGGCCCTGAGCTGGGCCCCCGGCTCCTTTCCGCTAAGGGGCTGCAGGCCTGGTACGCACAGGCCTTCTGGACATGCCTGCACATGCGTGCACACACGTGGACACCACCCAGATACGGGCTCACGTGCTGCAGCTGTGGCCGGGGCCCGCCCCCGGTCACGTCTCCCTCGGCCAGGGAGGCTTCCAGGCTGTGCACCGCACAGGGAGGGTGCGGGCGGGTGCGCGAGCCGAGCCCACGCAGACCCCAGACCCGTGTCTGTGGGCTTCACCCGCCCCCCAGCGCCCCTCGCTGAGCCCAGGACCCCCCAGGCCCCCCACCCCGAGACCCGCCAGCGGGGTTCCACAGAGGCCCGTTTGCAAAAGAACACAGGTCACAGGTCACCGCACTAGCCCAGCTCCCTGAGACACCACCACCCCGCCCCGCCCCACCCCTGCAAGGCTGCAGGGCGCAACCCCGGCAGGGCGGGTGCCGCCCAGGGGGTGAAGGGAATAACCAGGGGCCGGGCCGGGTGCCGGCAGATTCGGGGCCGATGGGCCATGCGGGCTGGGCCGGACAGAACTCCACGGGCAGCAGACCCCACAGACAGGGGCAGGCTGGGCGGGGAGGGGCACAGGGACCCCCGGGCAGCTGCTGCTCTGAAGTGACCCTGCGGGCCGCTGCCCAGCCACACCCCTCCCCGAGGTCCTGCCTGGGCACCAGGGCTCCTAGAAACCAGGCTTATGCAGGGGCCAGGCCCAGGGCCCCACCCCTGCTCCGACTCTGGTTCCTCCTTCGGACACTGACCAAAGTGAGCAACGACCCCCGAGGCGGGCGGCAGGGCAGAGCCCGGCCCCTCTGGCTCGGTCACGCGTGTGTGTGCGGCCCCGGCCCGCCCCCCCCACAGGCGCCGCAGCCCCCAGCTCATGCCCCGCCTGCAGCATGCAGCCCCGGTTAGTGTTAGGGGGACCCGCCACCGAGCCAGCCAGCAGGGGCGAGCGCGAGGCCGCGGGCATTTACTTGTGGTGGACACCGGCCGGCCGGGCCTCTGGCTTCCCGGGGTGGGCACGGCTGTGCGGGAGGAAGACGTGTTACTGGGGGGACCGTGCCTCTGGCCAGCCTCCCTCTCCCGCCCGCTCGGGGGGCGCGGGGACCCACCGGGGGATGGCGGGCAGCCGCGAGCCGTTCTCGTCGATGAAGTGGCCGCCGGCGTTGAGCACCCAGCGGTGGTGCAGGGACAGGAGGGCGCGGCGGGCCGTGGTGGGGTTGTCCTTGCCGTCCTGGCTGTCGGCGTTCTTGAGCGGCGAGAACTCGTCCTCCCGTAGCACCTCGTACACCACGAAGTTCCTGCGCGGGGGCAGACGGGGCGGTCAGAGGCGCCACGGGGCCGGCGGGGAGGGGCTCTGTCTCGGCTGAGTCCTACACGGGGAGACGGGGCCCGGAGCACTGAGCCCAGAGCAACCTGTGAGCACTGCTGAGTGGGACTCGGGAGAGCTGGAGGGCAGCAGGGTCTGCACCCGCTCATCCCGGCCACGTGGCCCTTGGTGCGGTCACTCCCCGCGGGCAGGGCAGCCCCGACAGCCCGGACGCCCCCCGGGACCGCCCACCCCCCCAGTCTCCGTACTTGGCAAACTGGAAGATGTCGAAGACGAACTTCTCCATCTTGATCCCGTTGGGTTTGTCTGGCTGCACCAGCCGGCCCTGGGCATCCACAAACGGGATCTTCTTCTGAGCCACGTGGTGCTGCAGCCGGGGCTCGAACACGCTGCGAGACGGACACACACACGGTGACGCGCGGGCGCGGGCAGGCCGGCCACAGGGCCTGTCCACGGTCGCTGTTGGGAGTGGGGCCTTACACACTCATGCACACTCACACTCATGTACTCAGTCACATACGAATATTCATATACACAGTCACACACACTCACACTGTCACACACACTCACTCACACTCATATACTCAGTCACACACTCATATACTGTCTTACACACTCACACATATACTCAGTAAGTCTCACTCATATACTCACATAGTCACACACTCACACTCATATACTCAGTCACGTACTCACTCATATACTCCGTCACACACTCATATTCAGTCTCACTCATATACACTCACATTCATATATTCACACTCATACACACACTCATACTCAGTAACACACATACTCATATAATCACACACACGCTCACATATTCAGTCTCACACTCATATATACTCAGTTACATACACACTCATACTCAATCTCACACACACAAATTCACACCCATGCTAACACTCATACATTCCCACACACATACATATATACTCATATATATACTTACATTCACACACTCACACTAATACACTCACTCATACACTCAGGGTCACACACTCACTCATACACTCATTTCACTCATATATATACTCACAATCACATACACTCATATACTCACATGCACACACAAATAGTCACACACATGCCCACACATATTAACACACACCAGACTCTATAACTCGTACCTAAGTACTCATACACACACACGCACTCACACATGCAAACACACACATGCAAACATATTAATACACACACCAGACTCTACAGCTCATATACACACAGACACACCCACTCACACTCATTCTCACCATTGCTCCTCTCTCCCCTGCATCTTCCATAGAAGGTTCTCGCCTACGCCTCACCCCCAGCTCGGCTAAGGGTGGAGAGGGGAGCAGTGACTCACACACGAGGGGGAACGACAGGTGCAGGGGTGTGGAGGGAGGATATAGGTGCACATGTGTGTGTGCAGGTGTGTGTGAATGTGTGGGTGTGTATAGGTGTGTGTACAGGTGTGTGTGCGTGTGTAGAAGTGCATACATGTGTGTAGGTATGTGTGCATGTGCAGGAATGGTATGGGGTAGGATGCATGTGCAGGTGTGTGCATGTGCAGGTGTGTGCATGTGTGTGTGATGTGTGCACATGTGTGAGGATGCACAGGTGTGTGCATGTGCAGGTGTATGTGCAAGTGTGTGCATGTACATGTGTGTACATGTGTGTATGCATGTAGGTGTGCATGTGCAGGTGTGTGCAGATGTGTCCATGTATTTGTGCAGGTGCATATACGTACATGTGTGTGTGTGCGTGCGTGTAGTGTTTGTGCATGCAAGTGGCTGCCGTGGGAGCTGGGGCTGGCGGGCAGGGTGGAGGAGCGTGGGCCTCACCTGACCACGTCCCTGAGGAAGGGCAGGGAGAAGAAGTGATTGGCGATGTTGCCGGCGCTGAAGAGCAGCCGCCCGTCGGGGCTGCGCCGCTGGGCCGTGGCCAGGGAGATCTCGCTGTACTCCACCACCTGGTAGACGCCGTCCACGCGGCACACCACGCCCACCGGCTCCGTGGGGTTAGTCTTCTCCACCACCTGCCGTGGGGAGGGGCAGGGGAGGGGTCAGCTGGAGGCAGGGCAGGGCAGAGATGGGGTCTTCGGGGGGCAGGCACAGGGGGGCTGAGACGGGGTCTGCGGGGGGCAGGCACGGGGGGGTGCTAAGACAGGGTCTGAGGGTGGCGGGCACGGGGGGGCTGAGACGGGGTCTGCAGGGGGCGGGCACAGGGGGGCTGAGACGGGGCCTGCGGGGGCGGGCGGGGGGCTGAGATGGAGCCTGCGGGGGTACCTTGGCGCCGCAGTCGGCCCCTTTCTGTACGCAGAAGCCGATGAAGCGAGGGTCGGCCACCTTCACCAGGATGTTGTCCACGCAGTACACGTGCACGGCCAAGACGCCTCTGCGCTCCATGTCCTCCACGATGCCGTGCGCGGCCAGCGCCCGGTACAGGCCGCCGTTCCCATCTAGGGGAAGAGTGAGGGCTGCTCGACACCAGCCGGGACCACCGCCACCCCCCGCCATGGACCAGCCTCTGCTGAGTGGCCAGAAGCCCAGTGAGGGGACACGCCCCAGGCCCACGCTGGCCCCTGCACGTCAGCCGTGACACCGAGTGGGTCACTAGTGTCTGTCGGCTCAGCAGAGCTTAGCAGCCACTGCCTGACTCTGAGGACGCGCCCGCCTCTGACCCCAGCCTGGAGGCAGGGCCGGGGTGAGCCCCGGGCACTGCCGGTGGGGGCGCCCCGAAAGCCACAGTAAAACACACCCACTCTCTCAGAGTGTAACAGAGAAAATCACCACTGAGGGGACGGAGCCTTAGCACAGCGGGGAGGGCGTTGGCCTTGCGCTGGGCTGATCCGGGTTCGATTCCCGGCATCCCCTAGGGTCCCCCGAGCACTGCCAGGAGTGATTCCTGAGTGCAGAGCCAGGAGTCAGCCCTGGGCATCACCGGGTGTAACCCAAAAAAACAAAAAAAAAAGCGGAAGCGACGTTTGAGCATCTACCTCACAGAACGAGAATGAAGGAGCCAGAGGGACAGGACAGTGGCGAGGGCGCCTGCCTTGCACACGGCCCACCTGGACCCCCTACCGGCCCCCGAGCCCCGCCGGGAGTGAGCCCTGAGCACAGGGCCGGGAGTGAGCCCCGTCACTGCTGGGTGTGGCCCCCAAACAAGGAAACAAAAAGAAGAAAACCAAGACGTGCAGCTGCTTCTGAGAAAGGGCCCAGGGCCGGGGCTGACCACACAGGGGGGGCTTCGGGGGAGCCTGAGGCAGGATGGGGGCAGTGGGGGGCGGGGTCAGAACACTGCTGCCACAAAGCCCGGCCCGGCGCCCGGCTGGGAGCCCCCCGCCCCAGCCACGCACCCGGAGCCATGGCCACTCGGCCCTTCTCCTCCAGGATGACCTTGCCGTCGAAGCTGAGCGCGGGCAGCATGCCCTGCTGGAAGAACACGACGTCCTCGGCCCGCAGCCCGAAGAACCGGTGCTTGCTGAAGAAGGCCCGCGTGTCCTCCACCGTCCTGCCGCTGGTCATGACGTACCTGCGGGACGCACCGGCCCGGCCCTGACCACTGCGGTCACGTCCACCCGCACGCAGCTGCTCGGCGGGGACCGCGTCCACTCCCCAGGGGCAGGGGGAGGGGCCAGCGCTGGGTCCCGGCTCTGTCCCCCGGCAGGTGTGGGACGGTGCTCGCCAGGGATCCTAGAGACACCCAGAGAAGCTTCCAGAAGCCAGCAGGGAGGCGGGGGACGACACGGGTCCCTGGACAGTCCCCTAGGCGGAGGACGCAGGTCCCAGCCAGAGTGGCCCCTGGGTCCAGACCAAGCCCACCAGCTCCCGGAGAGGCCCCAAAGACCCCCAGTTTGACCCCCCTGGAGCTGGGCAGTCTCGACTGCCACGGCCACTCGAGCAGGGGGTACCAGCGGGCAGCAGCCCTGGCCCGGCCAGTCCCACGCCCTTGTCGGGAAACAGCCACTCGGCCAGCCCAGCACCCGGGGAGGGTAGATGGCCAGAAGGGCCAGCAGGGGCTCCGCCGGGACAGGAGGACTGCACAGGGGAGGACTCACTGGAGGAGGACACCCCAGGGTAGGACTCCTTAGGGAAGGACTCACTGGGGAGGACACCACAGAGGAGGACTCACTAGGGAAGAACTCTTCAGGGAAGGGATCACTTGGGAGGACTCACTAAGGGAGAACTCCGCAGGGGAGGACTCACCAGGGGAGGGCTCACTAGCGGAGGACTCACTAGGGGAGGACTCACCAGCGGAAGGCTCACTAGGAGAGGACTCACTAAGGGAGGACTCACCGGGGAGGATTCACTAGGGGAGGATTGCTTGGAAGGACTCACTACAGGAGAACTCCCCAGGGGCGGACTACTGGGGAGGATTCACCAGGGGAGGACTCACTAGGGGAGGACTCACCAGGGGATGGTGCACGGGCTTCCGTGGCGCTGCTCCGCCAGCTGCTGCAGCCTCAGGATGCGCTCGGCCTGGATCTGGAAGAGGCTCTTCCGGGACAGCAGGCCCACGTCGTACATGCCCTTGGGGTACACCACGCCGAGCCGCGTGCCCTGCCCGCCAGCGAGGAGGAGGGCGGCCACTCTGCTCCCTGCGATCTGCAAGAGCCCTGCAGAGACAGATTCGGGGCTCAAACACCCGGGTCCCCATCTGCACACGGCGGCGGGGGACGGTGCGGAGACAGTCCAGCGGGCAGGGCACTGGCCTCGCACACGGCCGACCCGGGCTCCAGCGCCGGCACCTGAGATGTGGCCCCGAGCCCACCAGGAGAGCTGGCTGAGCACAGAGCCCAGAGCCAAGCCCTGAGCAGCATTGGAGGTGGCCCAAAACCAAAAAGGAAGAAGAAACCCCCAGAGAGAGCTGGAGGGGCCGTGACCCTCGGTCTCTAGGGCACAGGCAGCCAGCTGGGTGCCCTGGGCACAGGGCGTGGACGGAGGCTCAGGCTGGCCCACAGCTGGGAGCCGGGGCACGGCCCTGGCCGGCAGGAGCCAGGCGGCATGGGGAGGGCCAGGCCGGGGCAGGGAGATGTCCCTCCGGGAGGACCCAGCAGATGTTGACCGTGGGGAAGGAGCGCCCCGAGCCTCGCCTGCCCTGACCGACGGCAGCGCCAGCAGCAGTGGCCACTAGACCGTCTTCCTGCAGGGCCACGGGCCAGAGCGGGGGGAGGCGCCCAGGAAGTGCCCGAGCGGGAGTGCCAGTGGGGTCAGTGAGAGCCAGCGAGGGCCAGCCCAGAGTGGACAGAGCGGTACCTTCGTCTTCCCAGGCCTGCAGCTGGTCCTGGTCCCGGGTGGCGCTGCCCAGCACCTCGCGGGGCACCGGCTCCATCCGCGCGTCCACCTTCTCCTGGCCGCACGCCTGCCGGAAGCCGGCCATGGCCTTGTGGAAGAAGCCGCCGAGCTCGTCCAGGTCCAGGGCTCGCAGCTGGGCCTGCAGCTCCTCCCGCTGCCCGGGCGTCAGTTCGTCCCAGAACTGCAGCACGTGCGCCTGCCCGGCCCACTCCAGCCGCTGGCGGAGGTCACTCGGCTCCATGGTGACCAGCGGCCACGCGGCTGCCGGGGGCAGCGCGGCCTGTGTCCAGGAAACCTGCAAGAGGGGTCCTGGGTCACTGGAGTGCAGAGGGGGCATGGGCCTTGGACACGGGAATGGGTGTGTGGACACGGGAGTGGGCATAAGGGTGGACACGATGCGTGAACATAGAAGTCTGAGTGTACAGAAGGAGGTGTGAGTACACAGTTTGTGGACACAGCAGCGGGTGAGTACGCGGTATGTGAACATGGGAGTGGGTGTGAGTACACGGTGTGTGGACACAGCACTGGGTTCGAGTACATGGTGTGTGCACACGGGAGTGGGGGTATGCGGTGTGTGGACACGAGAGTGGCTGTGAATACACAGCATGTGCACACGAGTGGGTGTGAGTACACATGTGCACACACGAGTGGGTGTGAGTACACAGCATGTGCACACGAGTGGCTGTGAGTACACAGCGTGCACACACGAGTGGGTGTGAGTGCACAGTATATCGGCACAGCAATGGGCGTAAGTACACGGCGTGTGGCCACGGTGTCTGTCTCCACTGTCCCTGCTGCCCGTAAAGGCCCCCAGTGGCGGGTCTGGAAACAGCTGTACCCCCCAGTGCCTTTACTGGGGTTTCGGGGGTCGTCTGAAGCAACGCGGCGATGTTCCCTTTGTCTGCTGGCCCCAGTGTTGCCCGCAGCCCCTACCTGCAGCCCCGGGGGTGCCCGCTGAGGGCCCGCCTGTGGGGGTTCCCGTCTAGGGAGAGGACAGACGCATCAGCTCCCGGGAGCCCCCAGCCCACGTCACCAGGAGGCAGGAGTGGTCGGGGAACCCTAGGGGACCCCCACAACCCCACCCCCAAACCCCAGGGTTCACCAAAGAGCAAAGTGGCGGCACGCCCAGCTGCCTTCCCAGACACACCACGCCACACCCCTGCCCTCCCCGGAAACCTGGGGCCATGCCCGACTTCCCGGAGCAGGTGAGCAAACACGGACCCTGTGTCCACCGCAGCTAACAGGGGGCCCCGGGGGAGGCCGGACAGTCCCCTCTGCAGAGACGCGCGGTCCCCACACCCGTGGCAGCTAACAGTCTGGACACCTCACAGATGAAGCTGTCCCCACGCCCACCGCAGATAACAGGGGTCACCAGCGCCCTATGGATGAGCCGTCCCCTGGCCAGGAGGGGAGGGGGGCCTGGACTTCTCTTGCAGGGAATGACCCCCCACGGTGCAGGTGAGGCCGCACTGTCCCCTGTCCAGCAAGGCGGCCCCTGTCCCCCGAAGGTGGGGCCAGACTGTGCCAATCCAGGGAGGCAGCCCCTGTTCCCTGCAGGCGAGACCGGACTGTCCCGTCCAGTGAGGCACCCCCATGCCCCGCAGGCGAGGCTGGACTGTCACCTGTCCAGAGAGGTGGCCCACGTGCCCTGCAGGTGAGGCTAGACTGTCACCCGTCCCCTGCAGATGAAGCTGGACCGTCCCAGTCCAGCAAGGCAGGCCCTGTCCCCCCGCAGGTGAGGCTGGCCTGTCCCCCGTCGCCCGCAGGTGTGGCTGGACTGTCCCCTGTCAAGGGAGAAAGTCCCTGTCCCCTGCAAGTGAGGCTATACTGTCCCCCGTCCCCACAGGTGCGGCTATACTGTCCCCCGTCCCCCGCAGGTGAGTCCGGCCTGTCCCCCGTTTCTGCAGGTGAGGCTGGCCTGTCCCCGGTGCCCCGCAGGTGAGGCGGGACTATCCCCCACACCCCGCAGGTGAGGCTGGACTGTCCCCCGTCCAGCGAGGCGGACCCCGTCCCCCGCAGGCGAGTCTGGCCCGTCCCCGCGGGGTCCAGCGCGGCCCGCCCGGCCCGGCTCACCTCGGCGGCTGCACGCGGCTGCGTGTCCCTCGGCGCGGCCACTCGGCGGCGTCCCGGGCCGGCCGCATAAATAGCCGCATCCAGGACCGGGGCGGCCGCGGCGCGCGGGTCCCCCCCACCCCGCCCCTCGGGGCCGCGACGGGGCGCGGGGCGGGGCCGAGCCGGAACCGCCCGCAGCGACACGTCAGCGCCGCGGGCGCTGGGCGGAGGCGGGACGCGCGCGCCACTCACCCACCCGCGGCCCAATGGGGCGCGGGAACTCCACCGAAGCCCCGCCCCGCGCCCGCGCGCATCTGACGACCTGGCCCAATGGGAACAGGGACCGGGCCTAAAGGTCCCGCCTTCAGGAGCGGGACCCTCATGTCACTCACGGTCAGGTCCAATGGAAAAGACGCCCGGCGCTGCGTCGCCGGCGCCCCGGGAGACACTCGCCGAGTGGGTGGGGCGGCGCGCGCGACCCTCATCTCCCCGCGGACCAATGGGGTTCAGTCCCATTGCTCCACGCCTCTGACCTGGCTCAATGGGAACAGCGACCGGGCTCCGCCCCGTGAGACGGCCGGAGTGGGCGGTGCAGCGCGCGCGTCACTCACCGCCGGGACCAATGGGGAGGGCGCCCGGGCCTCCCCGCCCCGTCCCGCCCCGCGGCCGGGTCGGAAGAGCCTGACGTCAGCGCCCGGGTCCGGTGCGCGCGTCGGGGTCACGGCGGGTCGCGTGGTCTCCGAATGGCCACGCGCTGGGCCGGCGCTGGGGGCGTGCAAGGCGCGGGGGGGGGAGGGGGGCCGGCCCAGCCGGACACGAACGTCCACTCGGACCCCCGGGTGCGGTGGGCACCGGGCCCGGTCCTGGGGCGGCCAGCCGGAGGCAGGTGCAAGGTCAGGCCCGGGTGCTCTTCCCTGCCCCGTCCTGCACCCCTGCAGCCCGGGACCAAGGCCCAGCCCCGGGCTCCGCGTGGAGTGACCCGCAGCACTGCTGGAGTCGCCCCAAACCGAGCACTTATTTTTTTTTTAACGCTTAGTGTAAAGGAGGGTGGCTGGAGGCAGTGTCTGATTCTGATCAGGGTTCTCTCCCGGAAACCTCAGCCACTGCAAGCTCGTGGGCCAGCACGGGCAGTTCCAGACCTTCCAGGAAGACCGGAACAAGGCGGCCCCTCCCCCCCCCCCCCCCCCGCACAAGCCCCCCCAGGGACTAAAGATGATGGCTGTGCTTTTTTGTTTTTTCTTTTTGGGTCACACCCAGCAATGCTCAGGGGTTACTCCTGGTGGTGCTTGGGGGACCATATGGGATGCTAGGGATCGAACCCAGGTTGGCCGCATGCAAGGCAAACGCCCTACCCACTGAACTATCACTCCAGCCCCCAATGATGGCTGTGTTTGAAAAAATAATTAATTATAAAATAAAAAGAGCAAAACTTCTCTCGCTGGAAGGGAGGTTTCACACCAGGCCACCCTGAGGCAAATCCACTGACACCTACCGCTGACACCTCCTGGTCATTCACTCACGTGCTTTGGCACCAGGGTGAGAAATGAGGGCAGAAAGGATGCATCTGACCCATCCTCAGGAGGGACCTTTTGAGGTGTCCCGGCACCTGTGTGGCACCTGTGTTTCCAGTGCCGGAGTGTAAAATACAGGAGCTGGGGGCTGGCCAGAGCAGCAGTACAGCAGGGAGGGCCCTTGCCGCCATGCAGTCCTCCTGGGTTTGATCCCCAGCATCCCCTAGAGCCCTGAGCTATTATGGCCCACCAACCAGAGATTTCAAGTGCTTCTTCTGCCCACTTTCCTAAAAGTTGTTTGTTTTCCTTCGCCCCCAGTTACCAGGGACAGTCCTTCACTCATTTTAGCAGCCAGAATATCCACAGTCTAATGAACTCATTTCTGTCCCTAAAACATGCTGTGTGAACATTCTGGAAACTTGCTTTGTAGACACCTGGCTTAGCTTTCTCTCGCACCTTTCAGGCTAGCTCGGTTTGGGGAGCTACATAAAATGCTGTTTAAAACATAATTGTTAGGGGGCTGGAGAAATAGCACCGCGGGTAGGGCGTTTGCCTTGCACGCGGCCGACCCAGGTTCGATTCCCAGCATCCCATATGGTTCCCTGAGCACTGCCAGGGGGTAACTCCTGAGTGCAGAGCCAGGAGTAACCCCTGTGCAGTGCCGGGTGTGACCCAAAAAGAAAAATAATAATAATTGTTAGGCCGAAAGAAAAAAAGACCGAGAGCAATGAAGCCTGAAAGAATGAGGGCTGACAGCAGGGAGGGCGTTTGCCTCACATGCAGCTGACCCAGGTTTGATCCCTGGCATCCCATATGGTCCCCCGAGCACTGCCAGTAGTGATTCCTGAGTGCAGAGCCAGGAATCAGTCCTAAGCATCGTCAGATGTGCCCCCCTAAAAAAAAAAAAGAAAGAAAGCAAATGGGGGGCTGTACGTACGTGCACTTTCCTTGGGGTTCCCACGGGCGCTCAGCCTGGCAGCTCTCTCCAGCCCCCTACTTCCTTCTGAAAGCTCAATCCGGAAAGGCAAACCAGGAAGCAGCAACCTGAGTTACTGCACCCCTTGGGGTGGGTGGGGCTCTGCTCCGAAGTACAATGCTCGGTGTCTAACTTAGACCTGAGAGATGCAAATACAAACATATGGAGTGTAGTGGACGGAGAGGGAAGATGAGCCTGAACAGAGACAGGAGCGCTGACCCCCGCCTTGGATAATGCACCTCCCGGGCACGCTTCCGGGTGACGTGGGAACGCACGATGCTTCCACAGCTCCTGGGGGGTGTGGAATGAGGCGGCCCAGGTGGGCACTGGGTTCTTTTCGGACACGGAGTTCACCAGTGAGCGCTGGACCTTTAACTTTCTACTCTCGGTCCAAAGCCAGAAAGAATGGCGAACGGACAGCAGACTGGGGAGGTCTTCAATGCGACTCCGGAGAAAGCCTTACCTCCTTGGTGGCAGAATGGAGCCCAGCCATGGGCATGAACTCACAGTTAGCCATGGAACAACGGACAGATAAGGAGGTGTGATAGGAAGGCGTGATAGGGCACTGAGAACGTGACCTTGGGTGGGAAGGCCACGAGCACTTGACTTGACTCGCTTCTGGATTTGGACTATTGTTACAAGCAGAGGCAGAGTGCAGGGTGCTAACCTCGGGTCCCTAAGCCCCGAGGGTGGGGGGGCTGAGAGAGGGAGGAAGGGAGAGGAGAGAGGAGAGAGGAGAGAGAGGAGAGAGGGAGCGAGAGCAGGGGTGAAAGGGAGAGTGGGAGAGCGGGGTGAGAGTCACAGCAGGCGAGAGACCGGCTCTGCAGGACAAACCAGGAAGGAAGCGTGTGACAGCACCGAGTTGGCTGATCCCTGGCACCGTGTCAAGTGCCACGTCCCTGGGGCAGCCGTGTGGCTCCCTGGGCGGGTATGGCGGGGCTGTTTTTCCGCGATGTGGGTTCCCCTGGCACCTGTGTACGTGACCCAGTCTGATCTCCGAGCAGCTGGTTGGCACCTGCTCGGCGTTGGTTCAAAACATGTTTGTGGGCATGACGGTGGGGGTTTGTGTGCGGGAAAACGGATCCTGAAGGGTGTGTGTGTGTGTGTGTGTGTGTGTGTGTGTGTGTGTGTGTGTGTGTGTGATACTCCAAGGGACCACAGGGGAAGATCCTGGTGGGGGCCACAGCACAAGGCAGGGTGTCAGATGGTAGATCGGGGAGGGTGGGGGTGCTATGGAAGAAAATTAAGTTAGGGGGCTGGAGCGATAGCACAGCGGGTAGGGCATTTGCCTTGCATGCAGCCGATCCGGGTTCGATCCCCGGCATTCCACAGGGTCCCCCGAGCACCACCAGGAGTAATTCCTGAGTGCCTGAGCCAGGAGGAACCCCTGTGCATCACTGGTGAGACCCCAGTGGGTCCGAGGATGAGAGACCTTGGGTCCTGGGGGCATGGCAGGGCCCCAGGGCTCCCCCACTCGCTTCTTCGCCCAAAGATGGAGAATTGTGAGACGTGGACAGGGCAGAGGGCAGGGCCCAGCACATGCACCCAGGGCCAGTGACCGCAGAAGAGGACGACACGGGGAAGGTTGTGTCCTGTGCCTTCGGGTTCCTGGAAAGGGCGGCATAGCCCGAGGGCTTAAGGGGACGAGGGGAATATGGTGACTTCTTTTTTTTTTTTTGCTTTTTGGGTCCCACCCGGCGATGCTCAGGGGTTCCCCCTGGCTCTGCACTCAGGAATCACTCCTGGTGGTGCTCAGGGGACCCTATGGGATGCTGGGAATCGAACCCAGGTTGGCCGCGCGCAAGGCCAACGCCCTCCCGGCTGTGCTATCGCTCCAGCCCCCCAATGACTTCTCCGGACTCCCGGGCGCTGCCCCGTAATGTCAGCCAAGAGGGCGGACGCTGCCCTCGGTGGCCCTGGCAGAGGGGGTGGATCCGCAGGTGGACTCTGGCTGGGGGGGTCCTGAGTCACGGGGCGGTGCCCCAGTCCGCCTTCCTGTTGACAGTGTCGGAGACCCCCGTCATCCCGGGAATCAGGGAATTTGGCCGCTTACACACACCCACCCACGCGCTCCGTTTGCCGGTTCTGGGTCGTGAATTGTGAAACTGTGGACCCGCCCCATGGACGGCGGGGTCTCTGACTCACGCCTCTGCACACCCCTCGCTCCCTGCTGCCCAGGACACCAGAAATGCCAAGCTGGGGGAGGGGGTGGCAGGTGGTGTTGGGGACCCCACGGGCAGGCTGGGTTCTGTCCCAGCCGCGAGGCCCCCTTCCTGTGTCACAAGATTTCCTTCTCTCTGGCCGCTGGGCCTCTGCAGGGCTGAACCCAGACGCATGCTGGGCTCGGCCAGGGCCTGCAGGTCTGGGGGGCCTGGGGGCAGCTTCAGGCCCTTCTGGGCACACCCGAGGGCTGTCCATCTTTTTTTTTTTTTCTTTTTGGGTCACACCTGGCGATGCACAGGGGTTACTCCTGGCTCTGCACTCAGGAATTACTCCTGGTGGTGCCCATTACCGCATATGGGATGCTGGGATTCGAACCCGGGTTGGTCGCATGCAAGACAAACGCCCTCCCCGCTGTGCTATTGCTCCAGCCCGAGGGCCGTCCATCTCTAACGGGGTCACTATTAGGAACCCCCCAAGTAAACAGAAGAGCTGTGTGCACAGCTTATTTGCCGGAGAGACCTGACCTGCTTTCTTCCTGGGGTGAAAGAGACTCTCAATGTGAAACACGGGACAGGAGTGATGGCACAGCGGGGAGGGCGTTTGCCTTGCACGCAGCTGACCCGGGTTCGATCCCCGGCATCCCATAGGGTCCCCCGAGCACCGCCAGGAGTAATTCCTGAGTGCATGAGCCAGGAGGAATCCCTGAGCATCGCCGGGTGGGACCCAAAAAGCAAAATAATAATAATAAAATAATAATAATAATAATAATAAACAAGTGTGAAACATTAAAAACCAGAGTGCAGGGGTAAGGCGCTGGCCTTGCGCTCAGCCAACCCGGGTTCAACTGCCATCTCTGCATCTGGGCCCGAGCCCCACCAGGAGTGGTCCCTGAGCGCCTCTGGGTGTAGCCCAGGCTGCCCCCCACACCCCCCTTCGAGAGCGAAAGCTTCAGGCCCTGGCTATGAGTCAGTGGTGGAGCATTTGCCTTGCATTTGTGAGGCCCATGTTCCAGCATCTTAAAAAATAATAATAAATTTAAAAGGAACCCCAGCAAGAAATTCAAAAGCGAGAACCTTTTCTTCGTTCTAAAAGGTTTTCCTTGATGTGCAGAGTGTCTGTGTGACTCTCACGGAAACGGGGCACTTACGAGAGAGGACATGGCCAGCAGCCCCGTTCCTGGCCCAGCTGAAGGCCAGGCCGGCACCCGCCCCAGGGGAACGGGCATCTCTGACAGATGCACACGCCAGCCTCACCCCACCCACTGACCTCACTTCCTCCCGGTCAGCGGGGCCTGCAGCCCCCACTAGGGTGGGGCTTTGACAGAGGCTGTTTCTTAAGGCGATTCTGACTCTTTTCTGTTTGTTTTTTGCTTTTTGGGTCACACCCGGTGACACTCAGGGTCCCTCCTGGCTCTGCACTCAGGAATTACTCCTGGCGGTGCCCGGGGGACCCTATGGGATGCTGGGAATCAGCCGCGTGCAAGGCAAACGCCCTCCCCTCTGTGCTGTCGCTCTGTGCTATCTTTCCTGGACGGATCCACCTCTGTCCCGGCAGCAATGACAACGGCGGGGACATGTGGATGCGGCCACAGGAGGCGTGGATCCATTCCTGCAGTGAGACGCAAGCTAACTGCTTCCTTCTGACACAGAGGCCCGGGGGTGACGGGGCTGCGTGTCTCAGAGACGGGTGTCATTTCCTAAACGGACACACCACAGGGAGTCTGGTCAGCATCTGTCGACAACCACTCAGAAAAGTCACGCGATTTCTGTTATCATCATTTTCATTTATTTAACGGGGTGATGGCTACTCTCCCCAAAGAAAAATTGTTTTTTTTTTTGGTGGGGGCTCTGTATTGGGGGGGCTGCGTGCCCACAGCTGGTGTCGTTTAGGGCAGAAGCCCCTCCTGGTGCTTGGGGACACTATGGGGTGCCGGGGCAGCCCTGTGCAAGGCCAATGTCCTCCCTGCTGGACCATCTGTCCAGCCCCAAGCAGCAGTTCGGTCAAGCCTTAGAATTGAGATTGATGGGCTGAAGTATCTTTTTTTTTTTTTTTTGGCTTTTTGGGTGGGCTGGAGCGATAGCACAGCGGTAGGGCGTTTGCCTTGCATGTAGCCGACTTGGGTTCGATTACTCCACCCCTCTCGGAGAGCCCGGCAAGCTAACGAGAGTATCTTGCCCGCATGGCAGAGCCTGGCAAGCTCCCCGTGGCGTATTCGAGATGCCAAACACAGTCACAACAAGTCTCACCATGGAGACGTGACTGGTGCCCGCTCGAGCAAAATCGATGAGCAACGAACCGGATGACAGTGACAATGACAGGCTTTTTGGGTCACACCCAGTGATGCTCAGGGCTGACTCCTGGCAGTGCTCGGGACACCCTACAGGATCGAACCCGGGTCGGCCTCGTGCCAGCCAAACGCCCTCCTTCCCCTCCGCGCTGTGTGAGTGTCATTTCTAAACATGAGGTTACGCCCTAAACGTGAACCCTGGGTCGCACCATCGGGAGAGACAGTGCCTGCCTCCCTCTTTCCCTCGCCTGCATCCAAGCATCGTGACGCTACGCCGAGGCCCAACTGGCCCTTGGGGGCCAGGATGGAGGCCGGAAGCCTTGGGAACTGCCTTCCTGGGTCTGCGGGAATCGAGCCTTCCACGGCAGTGAGGGGAAACAGCACGTGAGACACACAGCAGACGGCCCCAAACCCCGGCTAGCTGGGATGTGCCCTCTGCGCGAGGCTGGGGGCTGGGGGGCATATTTGGGGGGTGGGCGACAGCCCTGGAGGCAGGAGTCGACACCAAGTGTCAAGACAGCCGAGGCTGTGATGGCTTAAAACAGAATGCCCTAGGCGGCTGGAGCGACAGCACAGCGGGGAGGGCGTTGGCCTTGCACTTGGCCGACCAGAACCCAGGTTCGATCCCCGGCATCCCATAGGGTCCCCTGAGCACCGCCAGGAGTGATTCCTGAGCGCAGAGCCAGGGGGAACCCCTGAGCATCGCCGGGTGTGACCCAAAAAGCAAATCCCACAGGAAGAACATCCAGAGCTGACCAAAGGGCCGAGTGTGGCTTGTGTGTGTGGCGGGTGGGGTGTGGGGGGGATTCCATCTCCCACCCCCAGTGCCGTAAGACATCACCAGGAATGCCCCTGACCCGTAAAAGACAACTTTCCTCACTCCGGAGAATGCTTAGCTGTGACTAAGGCCTCCATGGGGACTCAGGCGAGAATGTGCCCCCCCACCCCAGCCCCAGGGCGAGGGAGGGAGAGGGTGGGTATCAGATTTGGGGTGATTCTCGGCCAGAACCCTGTCCAAACACGTCCGCAGCACTGCCAAGGGGCCGCGGCTTCTAGAACCCGTGGCTCTTCGCCCCCGACTTGCTCCTTCTCTGCAAACTTGCCCATCCGTCCCCGGCTCTCAGCTGGGCCCTCCCGGCCCCTCTCCGTCCCCAGGGCACCGCGGAGGGCAGCATTTCTGGGCATCCTGAGCAGGGGGCTCCCCAAATAAGCCTCCTTCCGACGTCTCCGAGCAGCCCTGGGGGACAGGAGGTGGTGACGACATTCATGAGCGTTTTCTTCCACTGGACAGTTAGAGGCAGTGGCCAGACTGGGCCCTGCAGACTGGGCCCTGGAGGCAGCGAGTGGCCTCACGGCGCTGGGGACGGGGGCCCTGAGGGGTTGGGTCAGCCTGCGGGACCCAGTCTGGGCTCTTGGGGGGGTGACAGAGACGCGGACGTCGATGGCTGGAGCAGCTTGTGCTGGCAGGGGGGTGAGGAGGCGGTGGCAACAGAGAGACGCCAGGCGGGCGCTGGCCGCACCCTGCAGATGCCCCGGGCACCACAGGACTCAGCCCTGGGCACTGCCGCTGAAACACAAACAGATCAATGACAGAGTCAGCTCTGGGGAGGGTGCCTGCCGGGCAGGCCCTGGACAGGGGGACCGTCTAGCCTGGCGGCAGAGCACCCGGGGAGTGTCAGGGGACATGACAGGGCGAGGCGAAGAGCAGCCCCCAGGTAGGGCAGGGGGGCAGCAGGTGCAGCAAGAGGCTGAAATGGAGGCAGCGTGGAAACTGCAGGGCGCGGGCAAGGGTCACCAGGGGGTGACAAGGACGTGGGCAGGGGCCACCAGGAGGTCCTGGCGAGGAGGCAAGACCGGAGTCCCCGGCCTGGAACGGGGTCTCCAGGCAAACGGGCAGATTCTACTGAAGTGCCAGTGGCAGCCTCGGGCGGGTGCTGGGCACAGGGAAGGAGGGGACAGTGCGAGAGGGGACGGGGCGACCCTTGCATGACCCCAGCACAGAAGTTGACAGCGGGGTGTCCAGTGCCTGGTACCAGGCAGAGCCCGGGGACCCCGACAGGACAAACCAGAGCACAGAGGGCGGCAGGTCCACAGGTCTGGAGTTTTATTGTGCCACCTGGTCACACACACACACACTCACACACAGGAAGCATGGACAGTGCAACTCGGGGAGTCAAGTTACGACAGAACTGAACAAAGGCAATTGTACAGAAGGGTTCTCAGCGGAGGCGGACGCGGCCAGGGGGCCGGCACGAGGCAGGGACGCGGGCCGGGGGACGACAGGACTCCGGGACCCGGGGTGGAGGTCCCAGGGGTGCTGCTGCCGGGGACACCCCGAGCCCCACTTATCACCGAGAGGAACACGCGGCTGAGACGCGGGGCAGGCGGGGCGCAGGACACGGGGGCCCCTCATTGTGTCCTACGCCCCTAAAGACCCCGACCCAGCCAGGAGCGAGGGAGGGGTGCGAAGGCGGGGGCCCAGAGGAGGCTGGACCCGGGCTTCTAGCTACAAGGGCGCAGGACCCGGCTACGCTGGAGGACCCCAAAGCCCCGTTCACCCCGGATCTGACACTGTTTGGATATAAGGAATGTTGGACTGAGATTCCCCCTTCCCACCAAGTGAGAATGTGGGGGCCAGCGTGGACCCTGCCCAGGGAGGGCCCAGGACCCAGCACCCTGCCCCAGCTCTCCAGGGCCCCCCATCTGCAGGCATCTGGGGTGCAGCAGGGGGAACTGGTTCCTTCCCACTGCCGGGCCAGTGGCCCGGTCACCCTGCGCAGCGCAGGCGTGCGGGCGCCCCAGGGGCCCGGGAGACCCAGAACCCGCTCGGATCAAAGGCAGACGCGGGGGAGCTCGCTCGGCCCCTCGGCGCGTTCTTAAGCCTGGTCTTTCGCTCCCGGCCTCTGCCGGTCCCTCTGCGGGAACACGGCAGCCCCGCCAAGCGAGCGCACACACCCAAACCCAGACCCAGGCTCTGAGCGCATGAACCAAAGAACGCACGCAGGCTCGGGGCGCACGCACCCAGGCCCGCACGCACGCACGCAGACTTGGAGCACACGCACCTAGGCCCACACGCGTGGGCTGAGATGCGGGACACGGCACCCTCGCGGCCGGGGCCCTCCGGGGCTTGAGGGTGATGAGGCGGCGGCGCCGCTCAGCAGACAAACTCCGAGCTGTGCGCGCACCGGGCAAGCAGCCACGCAAGGCAGTGGGCAGAGCCTGGTCAGGCTTCAGAGCGAGACCGCGGGATGAGGGCTCCGGGCACGGGGCGGCCAACATGAGGAGGGGGCGTTGCAGGGGCGCAAAAAACGCGGGGGGGGGGGCAGCACGCACGCGGGGCGCCCCAACTCTAACCCCGCAGGGCCTGGTCTCGTCCACCCGCGCGCGTGCCGGGCTGTCCCTGCGTGCCCTGTGGGGGCCATAGGCCGGCCGCGTGGCCCAGGTACCCGCCCTGCGCGCAGGGCAGGCCGGCTGCCTCTGCCGGGGCGCCTCGTCTCATCCCTCAGCGTGGAAACCTGGGGGCAGGGGACGCGGGGCACAAACACAGTGGTCTTCGCGTCTGCGCAGGGTGGGGGCACGCATCCAAGCAGCACTCGGGGCTCTGCCCGGGGACCCCCATGTTGCGTCCCTTCCCAGCCGAGCACGCAGAGCGCCTGCAAATGCACCCCAGCAGGTGAGCCCTGGGGACTGCCCCGGAGCAGACGCCCCCCCCACCAAGGCCACGGTGGGTGACCAGCACCAGAAGGACGAAGGGAGCTTGTTCTGCGCTGGGGGGCTGCCCGGCGCGTGGCCACACCTGACCGGAAGGGAGAAAGCAGGGGGACGTTCAGGAGGAATCTGGTGCACAGAAGAGCAGGGCGGGGCGCCCCTACTGGACACGCCCCCAAAGAGGAGGGGCCTGACCCAGGGGAGGAGGAGGGTGGGGACTCCCGCTGTTGGGCCGGGGAGACGCCAAGCCCCGTCACTGCCCCCCCGCCCCCCGCGGGAAAAGGCTCACCCAAAGAAAGGCGGAGTCACCGCTACACCACCCAGCCCCGCGTCACTCCAAGGAGAAGACAGGGGCGCCACCACTCATGCATTCTGGAAGCTTCCAAACCCCCCCACAGTGAAACACAAGGCACTTACTCAAACCTCTCACCCTCTCTACACACGCGGCAGGACGGGGACCCTCACCCCACACCTGGCAGCCAGGTGCGCGCTCCCTGGCAGTGACGGTGCCAGGGGCCTGACCGTGCAGGGGCAGGGCCGGGGGAGGGGGACGCGCAGGTGTGCCCCCAGCTGTCCGGGCCAGAAACCTGCTCCGAGGGGGCCCCTGCGCCCCTGGCCCTTAGGGAGAGGACAGCAGCTGGGCCCGTTAGCAGCGGACGCACCCGGGAAGGGGCCTAGTCTGGGGCGCGAAAAAGCTCTGTCGTGGCCTCAGAGAGCAGAGGGTCAGCGACCTGGGGGGGCCACCAGATGGGCCAGACCCTCCAGGCACTCCACTCCGCCTTGGGGAGGGGCCCCAAGAGCGCGTGGCCGCCCCCCACAAGGCTGCTGTGGCCACACCACAGACTGACCACGGAAGGAAGGGGGTCTGGGGGGCGGCGTTGCAGGGAACATAAACTACCTGAGATCAGATTTGCCCCAGCGCCATCCCTGGCAGGAAGACAAACGGGGCGTTGGTGGAGACAGTTTGGCCTGCAGAACCACGTGGCTGCCAGCAGGTTCGAACTGGACAGCACCGAGATCCGAGTCCGGGGGGGGAGGGGGGGAGGGAGGGGCAGGGCAGGGGGCCGCGGCCCGGGGCCGTCTTTGGTCCGACTGAGTTCAGTGCCTCCGCGGGGCTCACTGGCTGCTCTTCAGGGTACCCCCTGCCACCCTCAGCCCGGTTTGGAGATGCCCAGAGGGCCGCGGGGCAGCTGGGCCGGGCCCTGCCCACAGCAGTCCAGCCCGGGAGACTCGCCCTGGAGAGCGTGGGAGTGCCACCAGCCAGTGTGCCGGGAAGGCCGGCGGGGATGCGGGGCTTTTTGGCTGCAAACGAGCTGGCGACCCCTGAGGCCCAAATGGGAGCGTGGTCCTCCCGGGAGAGCTGAGTCTGGGGTCCCCTGGCCCCCGCCCCGTGGCGACTGCAGGAGCACCGCCTAGTGAGCAGGGCGGAGCCCCAGGGGTCAGCTCCCAGGGAGCCCCGTGGTGCGGGCACCGGGCAGCGAGAGAAACAAGAGACTTTCCCCCCTTCGGAATAAATAAATAGGAATCGGGGTTCGCGAGAACTGTGAGCTGCGCGGGCTGGTCTGTCCAAGCTCAAGTTTTACAGACGTCCAGGGAAGAGCGGGCTGGCAGGACCTGTCTGGCCCCTGCGCAACGCGACACCTTTCTAGCAGAAAGCAAGAGGCCAGGCGGGCCTGTGGGGGTGGCCCGGGCGAAGGGGGGCACGGCCGGCGCGTACACAGAGCCCCTCCTTGGCCCCGCGTGCTGGGCTTGAAGAGGGACGTTCTCGAGGTTCTGACCCACAAGCCCACCGAGACACGACACCGCAAAGTGCATGGACAGAAGGGACAGACTGTGGCTCAGACTCACCCCAGGAAGCAGAAGCTCCCCGCCGTGCCCGCAGACTCACGTGCACCCTGTCCCCACACGCAGACGCACGCGTGTAAGTGCCCCGTCAGCCCCCACGCAGGCGCGCACGCACCCTGTCATCCCACGCAGACGCACGCGCGCAAGTGCACCCTGTCCCCCACATGCAGATGCACGCGCGCACCCTGTCCCAACAGACGCATGCATGCGAGTGCACCCTGTCCCCACATGCAGACACACGGGCGCACACCCTGTCCCCACACACAGGCACACGCACGCGCACGAGACACGTCCACTGTGCAATATGGAACAACAGCTTTCGAGCGGGGAGGCTGGAGGCCGGGCAGCGGTGATGGTCACGGCGGCTTCAGTGCGCGGCTCCGCCTCCGGGGCGGCGTCCACCTCCGAGGCCGGCCACTAGCACGTGCCCAGGGTCATCACCAAGGAAGACCAGGGCGCTGCTTGACGCCCTGCGACCGTCCTTGGTCCTCGCTCCTGCCCAGGGTCACTGGCTCCCGGAACTCACGGTCAGTGCTGCGGGCTGCTCGGGGGCAGCGGGGAGAGGACAGGGCAAGGCGCCCCCGCAGGTCGGCAGGGTGGGCGCCGGGTGGCCGCGGGGGTCCGGCCTACAGCAGCGTCTGGTAGAGATAGCCCCTCCGATAGGCACTCAGCGGGTAGAACGTGGCCACCACGAACTTCCCATCGAACATGCGCCCGGTCAGGAGCTTCTGCGCCGCCTTGGAGTCGCTGGCGTTCGCGTACTCCACAAAGACCTGCGGGACAGACCCGCGGCTCGGCTCGGGGTCGCGGCCAGGCCAGGTGCCCTCCCGCAGCCCCACCCACAGGGCCACCCCCTCCAGACCCTCCTACTAGCCCCAGCCCTTGTCGCCACGCCCACCGCTCACCACCCACTTCTGAGCCCCGCCCCTCCCACTGCCAGCTGTGCCTACCGCCGAGCCCTGCCCATGGCTCAGCCACTTGCACCACCCCTGGGATGCCACCCACGCCCTGGCACTCCAGCCGCCGCCCTGCCCCGGGCTGCAGTGGGCGGACCACCAAGGTGAGCAGCGGGACTCTGGCTATCCTGCGGGTGGGGGGTGGGGAGCTGCTGGGTGCGGCCAGACCCTCCCCTCTGCCCCTCACTCAGGCGCCTTTCCCCCTGGGCAGCTGCCCCCCGCTCCTCACGCCAGAGAGCAGTTTCCCGGTCCCCCACCCCCGTCCGGCAGGCAGCTGGGCCACACCGTCGGGGACCCGCACCAAGAGGTGTCTCCACGAGGAGACAGCGCTGGGCACTTCCGGCCACGGTGTGCGCGTCCCTGGCACACCCCGGGGCGAGGTGGGCAACAGCGGCGGCCCCTGCAGCAGCTGCCCCTACCTGTCCTCGGCCGGGGTTCTCCTTGGGGACCAGCAGGGACACCACAGGCCCGTACTTCTGACACTCCTCACGCACGTCCTCCACCACGTCTGCGGAGAGTTACAGCGTGTCCGGCCAGGCGGGCAGCCTGGACGTCGGCCTGTCTGAGCTGGGTCCTGCCTTGCCGGGGTCCCCGGGTGGCCTCAGACTCTGAATTCTGACCTCTGACCTGGGCCCCTCAATCTCTCCCCTCCCCCAATCTAATCTCTGACTTTTTTTTTTTTTTGCTTTTTGGGTCACACCCAGCGATGCTTGGGGGTTATTCCTGGCTTTGCACTCAGGAATTACTCCTGGCGGTGCTTGGGGGACCCTACGGGATGCCAGGGATCGAACCCGGGTCGGCCGCGTGCAAGGTAAACGCCCTACCCGCTATGCTATCGATCCGGCCCCTCTAATCTTAGACTGCTGGCCATGTCGGTGATGAGTGTGCTGCCTCAAGAGCCCCCACAGAAAGCAGGACAGGCCTGAGTGTGGTAGGGCTTGGGGTGCGGGAAGCAGGGGGCACAGGGAAGGGGTGTGGAGGGAGGAGGAGCGGGGGTAGGGGACCACAGAGAGCAGGGAAGGGGTATGGGGGACAGGAAAGGGGCATGGGAGGCAGGGAAGGGGGACAGGGAAGAGGTGTGGGGAGCAGTAATAGGGTGCTGGGAGCAGGGGAGGGGTGTGGAGGGGCAGGGAAGGAGTGCAGGGGACAGAAAAGGGGTGTTGGGAGCAGGGGGGAGAAGGGGTGGGTGCCCGTAGGGAGCAGGGAAGGGGTGCAGGGGAGGGAGGCTAGGAAGGGGGGCACAGGAGGGTTGGGGGGGCAGGGAAGTGGTGCGGGGGGGGGGAAGGGGGACAGGGAAGGTTGTGGGGAGCAGGGAGGAGAGGTGGGGGACGCAGGGTGCAGGGAAGGGGTGCGGGGAGGGGGGAGTGAGGGGGAGGGGTGCGGGGCGCAGGGTGACCAGCTCACCCTCGTACTCTTCCTCATTCTCCAGGTAGTCGTCGTCCAGCACGTTGAGCAGCCGCAGCACAGGCGTGGGCAGCATCACCAGGTCCTCGATGTGGGGGGCTGCGGGGAGCCGCGGGGCGAGGGTGAGGCCCAGCCCTACCCCCACCCGGCCCCGCCCCCGCCCTGGCCCCGCCCCACCCCTCGGCTCACCGAAGGGGATGCTGAAGAAGGGGCTGCCCAGCGCCACCTCGGCGGGGATCCTGCGGCTGGGGTCCTCGTGGAGCATGCTGGGGGGGAGACACAGGCTGGGCCCGCCGCCCCCGCCAGCCCCTCACGGGTGGGGGGCACCCCGGGGACCCGGGGGGCGGGCTGGGCCCTGTGCACAGAGGGGCGACCGGGCACCTAGTGGGCTCTAACCCTCAGCACCGTTCTCCGGGGTCTCCCGTTTCAGTTCTGACGGGGGCGGGGGCGGGGGGCATTTTAAAAAGGTAAATAGAGTCGGTGTTGGAAAATAGGATTTCACACCCAGACAGAAATGTGCGTGGTACAGGGGCATGTCAGGTGCCAACACCCCGCCACTGCGCACCTGGAAACGGAAACACAGGGGCCTGACACTAACAGCTCTGAGACACAATGTGTCACACACAGACACACAGCCCCACATACCCACGGACGCCCCCCCACAGACACCCCCAGTCACCCACACACAAACCCCCACATACACCCCACAGACAGCTATACAGATACACCCCCAGAAAGCCCCACCCGCAGACATCCCCAAACAGACACAGGTACACGCACCCACACAGACCCACACCTACAGACACAGAGACACACCCACACCCACACATAGACACCCACATCCACACAGACCTCCCCCAGACACCCACACACAGACCCACCCCCAACAGATACACAGAACACACACACTCCCCCCCCACAGACCCACACCCACAGACACAGACACCCCCCCCCCACAGACACACAGACACCCCCCCACACAGACACACAGACCCACACACAGACACACAGACACCTCCCACAGACACAACCCTGCACATACAGACACACACCAACACACACCCCGAGACACCCACCTACATGCACACAGACACACATAGAGAAACCGACACACACACACACACACACAGAAACCCACATCCAGCGAGCTCCTGCAGTGTGCGGCCCTGAGAAGGCCCAGACCCCCGGGGCCCTGCGGTGACTGTCCCTTGGATAACGGATAACGCAGACGCTGACCTGGGGCTACTGAGCCAGGACCCCCGGAACCCTCGGGACCCTGACCCGCCCCTGACCGGCCCCCCCACCGCCAGACGCCGTTTCCCGCGCGGGGAGGGCTGGTCCAAAGCGCCCTGGGCCTGCCGCCACCCCACGGAACACGCCCGAGGCCCCGTGGGCAGGACACGGCGGCCGTACCTTTTGATAAGGTCTCTGAGGTGATAGGCGGGGATGGCGGCGTTCGCCACGGCTTTACTGGCGAAGATGTGGTCGATGATGGCGGCGCTGTTCGCCTGTGGACGAGAGAGGCGGCTCCAGCCAGGGTCACCAGGAACACGGCGTGCAAGGCCCCCGCCGGCGCCTCGGACCCCCACGGGCCCACGGCGACCAGCCTCGGCCCGACACCCCCAGAACACCGACTCGGGCCTGGGGCTGGACAGACAGGACAGCGGGGAGGGTGCCCGCCCTACACACAATGGCTCCGGGCTCCATCCCCTGCCCCCCGGAGGGTCCCAAGTCACTGGCCCTGGGGACAGAGCACAGAGGCGGGAGGAAGTGTGGCCCTAAAACAAAGCCCTGGAGAATGGCTGGAGACTGCCACAATGCAGCCGCGACCGGACACAGCTGGGCACGGGGAGCCAGGTGGGGTGCGCGCCCAGGCAGGGGCCCGCTGGCCCTCATGGGGGGTGCGGGGACAGTGTCCTGGAAAGCCGCCGCCTTAAGACTCCAACCGTAGGAGGACCCCGGGACACGGCCCATTGCAGGAAACTGCTGGGCTGGGGCCTTCCCGTCGTTTCCAGGAAGAAGGAAGAAGGCACCGAGGAGGCGCGACATCTGTCCCCCTCTGGTTCCAGCACCTCACACACGCGCTCCCTGAAACCACGTCCACAGGCCTGCGGCCTGCAGAGCCCCGGCTCCTGCCCCGCCTCCCTGGGCCTCCAGGGACACAAGGGGCACAGGGATGGGTCACATTCATCCTCCCCGCTCCCCCGACGCCAGCAGGTGCCTGCACGTGGAGAGGAGACGGAACAAGGGTTTCCTATCTGCACGGCGAGGTCCAGGGCTTCCTCGGGAAGGGTCAAGCCCCGGAACTGCAGCACGAGCTCAAGTGTGCCAAGCTGAGGTCAGACACACCGTGGCCGGGCTGGAGCAATAACACAGCGGGGAGGGCGTTTGCCTTGCACCGGCTGACCCGGGTTCGATTCCCAGTATCCCATAGGGTCCCCTGAGCACTGCCAGGAGTGATTCCTGAGGGCAGAGCCAGGAGTAACCCCTGAGCATCACCGGGTGTGACCCAAAAAAACCAAAAACAAACAAAAACAAAACAGACAACAGACGCACCATGGCCTCGGGGGGATCACGGCAGCGCTGGGGCCCACGGGGCACCGCCCGGCTGCAGACGCGCTGAGCTGCGGGGAGAAGCCCCCCCTTCCCAGCGGGCACGGCTGGGGCCCAGCGGCCCACGGCGGGCTGTTCCAGAGTCCTTCCAGGGAGGGGCAACGGAAAAACCGCCAGGGGCTTCCAGACAGCCCCGGGCGCGCCACAGCCTTACTGCCCCCCTCACGTCTCCAGGAAGGCCCGTTTGCCCCATACGGTGCCCGAAACGCCTGACTTGTGAGCCCCTCGCCCACTCCGTTCAGCCCGATTCTCCCCTCCGCTTCCCTGCGACCCTGTCTCCTTCCCGTGCCCCATCCTGCCAGCTGCCCCCCTGGTCTTGTACCTAGGCCCTGCCGCCGTGATTTTCACCTGCACCCCACCCCCAGGACACGCTGAGGAACACTGTCCAGGCCTAGCGGCCAGCGCGACCACCTACTGGCACCGCAGAATCCACCTGAGAACAGAATGTCCTTCGCCCCCAACGTAGGACACACAAAAACTCACTTCTGGGTTTGGACCGTGGAAGCCCCACGCTCGGGAAGTTCCCACGGCCGCAGCGCTGTCAGCGTCCACATGGACGAGGGGTCCCTGGGAAGCAGCCAGGAATGGCCGCGACCTGAACAGGTATCTCGGAGGAAGCGACCCCTAGCTAATCGCCACCCAGTTTCCGTGACGCACTGCAGAACCACCCACCTGCCACGTTTCCACTCGGTCACGTTTCTGCCCTACCACATTTCCGCTCTGCCCCATTTCCTCCTGCCATGTTTCCCCCCTGTCACATTTCTACTCTGCCACATTTCCACCCTACCACGTTTCCGCTGTGCCATGTTTCCGCCCTATCACATTTCCACTCTACCACATATCGGCTGTGCCACGTTTCCACTCTGCCACATTTCTGCCCTACCACGTTTCCACTGTGCCCCGTTCCCGCTCTGCCACGTTTCCACCCTACCATGTTTCCACTCTGCCACGCCTCACAGAAATGCCAGGATTCAGTGACTCATACACAAAAGCATGGCACGAGCTCACCCTCCAGCATCTGCCCCTGCTCCGGTGGCGCCCGGGGATGTGGTGTGGAGTCCTAAACCCACATCGCTCCAACATCTGACCAAGCCTGGGGCTCACGAGGTGCCCGCAGCCAGGGGAGCGAGAGGCAACAGTGGCGGGGGGGGGGGGGGGCAGGGCGCAGAGGTCTCTCTGCGGGGCCCGCGGGCACCTTCCATTCCTGAGATCGGACTGTGTGCTTGAGCTTCACTCCTGAGAACATCTCCAGCAGGACGATGCCGAGGCTCCAGAGGTCGACAGCTGAGGTACATTCCGTGTCGCTCTGCAGGCCGGCCTGGGCCAAGCAGTTCTGCAGCTCGGCCTCGGGGGCCCGGTACCCGTCCGTCTGGATGTACTTGACATCCTGCAGCGAGTGGGGAGGCAGTGAGGGCAGCCCCGCCCACGAGGGGCCGCGCTGTCCGGCTGTCCCCGCCCCACAGGACAAGGCCACCCTCCTGGCCCGGGGGGATGCCCCGGGCAGCTCTCACGGCAGACCCCCACCTTCCAGGCAGCCCCACGGGCCCCCATGTCTGCAGCAGGTCTCCTGGGCCCCGCAGGTCAGTAAGGACACAGCAGGAAGCAGAGACACCTGGAGATGTGGGACTGACCGGAAGCACCTCATGACCCGTTAGGATCAAGAGGGCCTGGTGGTGTAATGGGCAGTGAATGCCTCCTCCGAGAACAGGAAGCTGCTATAGGGGGTGGACTCAAGTGGGGACGGGTCAGTGCAAGTGACCTGGGGGCTCCAGCACAGCCATACCCAGGGTCACGAGTCTGGGGAGACTCTCTTCTTTTCCTTTTTTTTTTTTTTTTTTTTTTTTTAAGCTTTTTGGATCATACTCAGCGATGCACAGGGGTTATTCCTGGTTCTGTGCTCAGGGATTACTCCTGGCGGTGCTCAGGGGACTATATGGGATGCCAGGGATTGAACCCAGGTTTGCAAGGCAAATGCCCTCCCTGCTGTACTATTGCTCCGGCCCCGACTCTTTTTTACTTTTTTTTCCTTTTTGGGTCACACCCGGCGGTGCACAGGGGTTCCTCCTGGCTCTGCACTCAGGAATCACTCCTGGCGGTGCTCGGGGGACCCTATGGGATGCTGGGAATCGAACCCGGGTCTGCTGCGTGCAAGGCAAACGCCCTCCCCGCTGTACTGTCACTCCAGCCCCCTTTTCTTTCTTTCTTTTTGTTCTTTTCATGCCACACCTATGGGGTGCCGTGGACGGACCCCCGGGCGGCCATGTGCACGGCCAGTGCTCCCCTGCTGTCCGGGTGGGCTCCCCCAGTGCCCGGGGCTGCTCCCTACCTGATTGCCTTCTTTGAAGCTGAGCCCGAAGTCAATGAGCTTGAAGCACTCGCTCTCCGCACTCCACAAGATGTTGCGGGGCTTGAGGTCGGCGTGGACGTAGCCCTCGTGGTGGAGGAAGGCCAGGGCCTCCAGCACGTCGCGGGCGCAGTGCTGGACGGTCCACAGGGAGCAGCCCTGGTGGCTGGCGCACAGCAGCAGCTCGGACACGCTCACGTCCAGGAGCTCCAGCAGCAGACAGCGGGACGGCGCGTCCGGGGGGAAGTGGATGGTGAAGACGCCGTACAGGGTCACTGCCGGGGAGAGGGAGTTAGCCGGGCGGGCGTGGGAAACTGGCTAATTTCCCGATATTGACTTCGTTGTTCTTTTAAAAATTCCCCCACCCAGGCCAGAGCAATAGGACAGCGGGGAGGGCGTTTGCCTTGCACAGGGCGGACCAGGGTTTGATCTTCGACATTGCATAGGGTTCCCCCAGCACCACCAGGTGCCGGGGTGATTCCTGAGTGCTGAACCCAGAGCCAGCCCTGAGCATCACGCCGTGTGACCCCACAAAGACACACCCACCCCTGGTTATAGAATCAAAACAGGAATGGCTTGAGAGATCGTTGAAATCCCTGAGCACTGCCATGCGTGATTCCTGATCACTGAGCCAGAAGTGACCCCTAAGCCGAGTGTAGTCCCCACCCGCCAAAAAAATTTCCCCTACTTGGAAGCCGACTGGGTGCCAGGTTGAAAGGCAACCCCAGAGCAGCGAGATCGCGCAAATGCCAAGCTCCAGACAAGACATGGGCGGCCTGGGGAAGGCGGGGAGGAGTGAGGCAGACAGGAAACCCAAACAGTGAGCGGTCCCGGGATGGTGCTTCACAAACACAAGGGCACCAGAGGGCCAAGGGCCCGCAGCAGGGGGGCCTTCAATCCTGACCGACCCCGCCCCGCAGGGGCCCCGATAAAAACATCCGTAAAGGGGGGTGGTGAGCCCGGGGTGAGGGTGCCCAGCCAGCTGCCGGGCGGCTGCACCGTCACTCTGCCCCGGGTGCAAACGGGCTGCGTGTGCCCAGGCTCTCCTGCCCCTCCCCCAGCCGGGCCGCGCCACCCCGCCCGCCAGGGTGACATTTGCGTCATTTGCGTCCAGCGGAGCGAGCTCGGGGACCCTTGTCCTGGCGGGGCAGAGCTAGGGGTTGAACTCAGGGGTCTGCAGGCCAGCAGGGCTGAGCTCAGGGGTCTGCAACCCGGCGAAGCTGAGCTCCGGGGTCTGCAGGCAGGCGGAGCCCAGCTCAGGAACCCCTGCCCCGAGGGGCCGAGCTCAGGGACCTTGTCCCGGCGGGGCTGAGCTCGGGGACCCTTATCCCGGCGGGGCTGAGCTCCGGGATCTGCAGCCCGGGGGTCCGAGCCCGGCGCGGCCTCACCGATGTTGCGGTGCCCCTGCAGCTGCTCCAGAGCCGCGCGCTCCTTGCGGAAGCCGTACTCGGCGGCCGAGGCGGCGGCGCCCGAGGTCCCCGGCGGCAGGAACTGCTTGAGGGCGCCGGGGGGCGAGCCGGGGGCGCCGCAGCAGCGCACGCGGTACACGGACGCTGACGAGCCGCTGCCCAGCCGGCTCTGCACCTGCCACAGCCGCCCGAAGGCCTCCAGGAAGCGCGGCGGCTCGGCGCCCCACGACCCCGCCATCCGGGCCTCGACGCCGAGCGCACGCGACGGCCCGCGGAGGCGGCTCGGCCCGCGCTCACATGCCCGCCGGACCCGCCGGACCCGCCGGACCCGCGGCTTCCGCAGGGCCGGGCCCCGCAGCCGTCCGCCGGCCCCGGGCTCAGGCCGCCATGACACCGGAAGCCGGTGCGGGGAGCCCCGCCGCCGGAAGTGGCGGGATAGCCAATCGGAGCGGACGGAGAGGGAAGGGCGGGGCAATATGGGCGGGGCCTCCGTTGGGGGAGGAGCCTCATGGCGGGGCCTCCTTGGGACCGAGCCTCCTGAGCCGGGCCGGGAGGGGCGGGGCCTCCGCGGGGCGTGGCGTATTGGTGCTGAGCCTCCGCGGGACGGAGACTCGGTGGAGGCAGAGTCCTCTTGGGGCGGGACCTTAAGGGGCGGGGTTTTATCGGGGGCGGAGCCTCAGGGACGGGGCCTGTGGGGAGGAGCCTCCTTGGGCTCGAAGCTTCCCTGGAGCTGGGCCTCTGCGGGGAGTGGCCTGTTGGTGCTGAACCTGCGCTGGAAGGAGCCTCACGGAGCCTGATTCTCCTTGGGATGGGACCCTGGCGGGGACAGAGTCTCTTTGGGGCGGGGCCTCCGCGGGGCGGGGCCCTGCGGGGGAGGAGCCTCTCTGGGTGAGGCTTGTTGGGATGGGGACTCCTTGGGGGCGGAGTCTCCCTGGGGCGTGGCCTCCGCGGGGGGGTGGCCTGTTGGTATTGAGCCTCTGTGAGGGCTGAGCCTCCTTGGGAGAGGCCTCCAGGGGCGGAGTTTCATTGGGGGCGGAGCGTATCCTGGAGAGGGACCTTGGCGGGGCGTGGCCTGTTAGGGCGGAGCCTACTTGGGGCGGGGCTCGGAGGGGTGGGGCCTCTGGTAAAATTTCGTTGGGGGCGGGGCCTCCTTGAGGGCAGTCTGTCACTTTTGGGGAGGGGCACAGGTCAGCTCCTTTGCTTATGTGTTTTGGGGGGGGTCACACCCAGCAGTGCTCAGGAGTCACTCCTGGCTCTGCACTCCAGGGGTGCTCAGCGGGACCGTATGGGATGCTGGGGATTGAAGCAGGGGGCCTAGGTCTTACCTGCTGTACTATCTCTCCAACCCTCTTCTTTTATTTTTTATAATGTCTTTGTTGTTGTTGCTGCTGCTTTGGATTTTTTTGCGGGGGCACACTTGGCAGTGCTCAGGGGTTTCTCCTGGCTCTGTACTCAGGGATCACTCCTGGCGGTGCTCGGGGAACCCTATGGGATGCTGGGGATCGAACTCGGGTTGGCAGTGAGCAAGGCAAGTGTCCTCCCCCGCTGTGCTACCGCTCCAGCCCAGCTCTTGTATTTAAACGGTTTTGTTGGGAAAAAAAGCCAAACAAAAAAATGGTGCTGGGAAATGAACACTGGTGGAGGGACGGGTGTCAGAACACTGTATGACTGAAACTTAATCACGAACAGCTTTGTAAGGGTCTATCGCACAGTGACGCATAAAAAATAAATTTTTTTAAAAGGTTTTGTCGTTGGTTTGGTTTGTGGAAGGCCAACCACACTTAGCAGTGCTCTGGGGCTACTCCTGGCTCTGCATTCAGGGATCACTCCTGGTGGTGCTCTGGGATGCCGGGGATCGAACCCAGGTCAGACACGTGCAAGGCAAACGCCATCCCCGTTGCATGGCCCCTTACATGGTTTCTTTGTCTTTCCATTCCATTCCTTGGCTCCTGGCTCCTGGTACTCAGGTCTTACTCCTGAGTTGACAGGTCTCTCCCTGCAGCACCCCAGGGACCCCAGAAGTGCGAGCGGTGGAACCCGGGTCAGCACACGCATCAGGGCCAGGACCCCTGCGTTCTCTCTCCAGCCGTCTCTGTCCTGTACCAGCAGAAGCAGCAAACGGGACCCCGCAGGACCAAGCGGGGTGCGCCAGTGGTGCCGCTTGGTTCTGTGCTTGAATAGTGGCCGTCCCGGGCCCCGGCTGCGTGAGGGGGGCAGCCCCAGCCCGCCTGCCCGCCCTCTGCACCCCCACGGCTCAATACCTGCTCGGGCATCACTGGCCTCTGCAGGTTGTCGGCGCTTTCCTGCTCTAACACGCCCTGCTGGTGCGTCTGTCGTCACCAGGACTCCTGCCTGGGGCCTGCCTGGGTGGCCCCGGGCCACGTGCAGTGACTCACTTGCCCTCCTCGCAGCCATGGCCGGCTCCCCACCCCACGCGGCATCTGAATCACACATCCTTCCCCTGACCAGGCTTCCCCGCTCTCCGCATGCGGAACAGGGGGGGACCACAGGGAGTTTCCTCTGGCCAAGGCTGGGACAAGGGTGCTGCCGGGCCCCCAGATGGCGGAGTTGGAAACCAGAATACAGGAGGGACTATGGGGGGGGGGGAAATGGAGAGAGGGAGGGAGAGAGAGCAGGGAGGGAGAGAGGGGGAGGGAGAGAGGGGGAGGGAGAGAGGGGGAGGGAGAGGGAGAAAGGGGGAGGGAGGAGAGAGGGAGGGAGGGAGAGAGAAGGGGAGGGAGGAGAGAGAGAAGGGGAGGGAGGAGAGAGAGGGGGAGGGAGGAGAGAGGGGGAGGGAGGAGAGAGGGGGAGGGAGGAGGAGAGAAGGGGAGGGAGGAGAGAGAGAAGGAGGGAGGAGAGAGAGGGGGGAGGGAGAAGCAGGGTGGGGTCTGCGGGATCTGAAGGAGCCAAGCCCTGGGGTTGCTGAGATAGCGAGATAGCGCAGTGGGCTATCTGTGTAAGTGGCCTTGCATGTAGCCAACCTGGGTTCGATATGCCCCGCCTCCCACGGCCCTGCCTGGCGTGATCCTTGAGTGCAGAGCCAGGAATAAGCTCTGAGCACCCAGGGGTGTGACCCAAACACACATAGAGACAGACACATTGAGGAAGAGAGAGGGAGAGAGAGACACAGAGACACAGAGTTTCTTGGACACAGAGAGACACAGAGAGAAACAGAGACAGAGAGACAGAGACAGAGAAATAGAGAGACACAGAAACAGAGAGACAGAGGATAGAGAGAAACAGAGACAGAGAGGGAGGTTGGGAGACAGAGAGAGAGAGAGAGAGAGAGAGAGAGAGAGAGTGAGAGACCCACCCAGTTAAATCCGTTCCCGAGACTCCGGCCCACCGGAGTGGTGGCCCTCCAGGCTTTGGCAGGCCAGCGGCCTCCTGGGAACGGGGTGAGGCCGTGAGTCCCCGTGGGTCAAGGCGAGCACTGGTCCCGAGCACCCTCCCCCGAGCAGCTCCCCCGCCCGCGGCGCTCCCCCGCCTTGCGGGCTGAGGCTGTGGTCACTTCCTGCCGGCAGCCTCACTCGCCGGCCGCCGGGCCATGGACCTGCCGTGCTACCACGGGCCCCTGTCCAAGCTGGGCTGCGAGCGGCTGCTGCTGGCGGACGGGGCGGACGGGAACTACCTGCTGAGGGACAGCGAGACCCTGCCCGGGGTCCTGTGTCTCTGCGTCTCGTGAGTACCGGGAGGCCAGCAGGGGGGACAGCGGGGGCCCAGCGGTGGGTGATGGATGGAGCGGCGTGTCCACACCAGCCGTCTACACCGCCAGGCCAGAGCGCAGGAGTCTGTCCACACACGCCGTGTCCGGCCCCCGGTCACTGCAGCACAGACGGACAGGGCTGCAGGACATGCTGGTTCCGGCCCGCCCGGAGTGTCCATGGCCGGAAGGTGGAATATTTTCTCCCCCGAGGACACGGGGCACGGGGCCAGGGCCCAATTCCCCTTCCTCCCCGTCGGGGGCAGACCGCTGGGAGGAGACGCCAGATCGGGCATTTGGGGAGAACCCAAGTGATGTGCGATTGTGCAGCCACAGCAGAAGGGGGACAAACGGCCCCGTTCACACCCGTCTGCTTCAGAGTTAGCGACTTTCAGGGCTGGAGTGATAGCACAGCGGGGAGGGTGTTAGCCTTGCATGCAGCCCACCTGGATTCGATTCCCAGCATCCCATATGGTCCCCTGAGCACTGCCAGGGCTAATTCCTGAATGCAGAGCCAGAAGTAATCCCTGTGCATCGCTGGGTGTGACCCCAAAAAGAAAAAAAAAAAAAAACAAAGTTAGTGACTTTTTGCCGGGCGCCCCCAGAAACACCAGACCCGGGGCTGGAGCGATAGCACAGCGGGGAGGGCGTTTGCCTTGCACGTAGCCGACCTGGGTTCGATTCCCAGCATCCCATAGGGTCCCCCAGCACCGCCAGGAGAGATTCCTGAGTGCAGAGCCAGGAGTCAGCCCTGAGTATCGCCAGGTGTGACCCAAAAGGCAAAAAAAAAAAAAAAAAAAAACCCAGAAACACCAGGCCCACTGCAACACAGACCCCCAGCTGGGGCTCACACATTCCCCGCCACCGACAGTTCCCGCTTGTGACCCCTGTGCTGGGTCGAGCAGAACCCAGGACGACCAATAAATACTATTTTCTGGGGCCGGGCAGGGGAGATAGATCAGCCCTCACCGATGCACGCCCCAGACTTGAATTCTGTCGCCCCAGGACCAGGTCACCATAACGGGGCCTCAACGCTCGAAAACAAGTGGTTTTGTGCAGGGATGTTAACCGTGGCCGTGAGCGAGAGAACGTGGCGACCGGCCTGGCCAGGGCGGACTCTGGGGAAGGTGACAAACCAGCAGGAAGTCGCAGGCGGGGCTGGCCTGGGGACAGGTGGTGTGACAGATCATGGAGGGGGGGCCTCAGGGAATGAGGTGTCGGCTGTGCAGACAGCGCGACCGTGAGTCCTCCTGGGACAGAGCTTCCAGAACATTCCGTGAAGCTGGAATCCATCTGGGAGCTGGAAGAGTATACTGTGTCCCACCATCAGCTCGGGGATCCTGGGGGTGCAAGGGACCAGCTGCAGGCGTGAAGGGGGGACCTCTGGGCAGGGATAACGGGAAGGACCCCAGGGCCCAGCCCACCTCTCGTCTCCACCGGGAAAGAGCTGTGTGCAGACAAGACACCAACTGTCCCCACTTTGTCGGGAAATCAAGCGAGAAGCGAGGCTGAGCCAAGACGGAATGGAGCCCGGGCCCGGCTCGCGGCCGAGAGATGGTCGGGAACGCGGGGAGGGGACCAGCCGTCCACACCGCTGACCAGGCACTGCCTGAGCCCCCCCGAGGGACCCCGAGTGCAGGGCCCGGGAAAGTCTGAGCACCGCTGGGTGCAGCCCCCAAACAAAACAGAACCCCCAAAATGCCCGTTTAGAATTTCCTTGCCCAGGCCGTTGCCGTTCTGGAGAGTCCTGTGGGCGGGAAGGTCTGGCGTGGCCGCCGTGCTGGACCTGGCGAAGGCGGGAAAAGCCGCCCAGAGGGGCCCGGGGGCCACTGGCCCGGGTTGAACACGGTTCCGAGAGCAGTGGGTGGGGGGCAGCCGCGGGGTCGCTGGGTCCGGGGGTCTGCGGGCTGGGGGCGGGGAGAGGCGGGGATGAGAGGGGCTGGCGTGGGGAGTTTCCGAAATGAAAGGTCACGGCACTGGCACGCACCCACCAAGGTCGAAGTTACCAGCAGGGCTGGTTCCGGGCTGGGCACTTCAGGGGTGGGACTCTGTGGTGTGTGTGTGTGTGTGTGTGTGTGTGTGTGTGTGTCTGTGAGTGTATGTGTGTCTATGTGTGCGTGTGTCTGTGTCTAAGTGTGTCTGTGTGAGTGTGCCTGTGTATCTGTGTGTGTCTGTGTGTGTATCTGCGTATCTGTGTATGTGTGTGTCTGTGTGAGTGTGTATATCTGTGTGTGTCTCTCTTGTGTCTCTGTGTGTGTGTCTGTGTCTGAGTGTCTGTGTGAGTGCATCTGTGTAAGTGTGCGTGTCTGTGTGTATCTGTGTGAGTGTAGTGTTGTGTATCTGTGTGTGTTTGTGTGAGTGTGTATGTGTCTGTGTGTGTGTCTGTGTGAGTCTGTGTGTATCTCTGTGTGTCTGTGTCTGAGTGTGTGTGTCTGTGTGAGAGTGTCTGTTGTATGTCTCTGTGTCTGTGTGTCTATGTGTCTGTGTGTCTGTATCTGTGTGGGCCTGTGTGTGTCTCTGTGTCTGTGTGTGTGTCTCTGTGTATCTGTCTCTGTGTGTGTCTGTGTGAATCTGTGTATCTGTGAGTGTGTCTGTGTGCGTCTGTCTGTGTGTGTCTCCGTGTGTCTGTGTATCTGAGTATGTCTGTGTGTCTGCGCGTGTGGGTTAATGTCTGCCGCCCCCGACCCACACCCCCTAGCTGAGGTCTCCCCGGAGCGAGCCCTGGGCAGGGCCGGGTGTGGCCCCTGAAGCTGCATCAGGGTTTCTCCCATTCCTGCCTGGGGCCTCGAGGTGACCCCCAGTGCTCTGTCACGTCCTGTTAAAGCTCAGTGGGAAGGTGGCCATGAAGCCCGAGTGTCCACGGGGCCAGCAAGGAGACGGTGCCCCCTTCCCGGGCTCTGGCTGAGGGACAGAGGCTGGACCCCCATACCACATCGGGGGGGGGGGGCGGGTTGGCCGGGCCGGGCTAAGCCCTCCGGGTTCGTCTCTCCCAGGTTCAGGAAGACCGTGTACACCTACCGCATCTTCAAGGAGAAACCTGGGCACTACAACATCGAGGTAAGGGCGGGAGACGACCCCAGACGTCAGGGCAGGGGGTGGGGGCAGCAATATGGGGTGAGCCCCAAGCTGGCCAGAGCTGGGTCCTTGGGGAGCCCAGGGGACAGCCCCTCGGGCTGGGGCGAGGCGTCACGTCCGGGAGCCTCAGGTCTGTTCCCCGGCACCCCAGGCGTGACCCTGCACCCCCAAAGGGGCAAATCTGTCCTACGTGCCCCCTCCCCAGTCCGGGGAACTACAGAAGGGCCCAGTGCGTTTGCTATGTTGTGTGTGGGGGGGAAACGGCGCTTTATAAAGGCACACACTCTCCACCAGAAACACTACCCCCCCATGAGGTCGTTTAAATGGATTTGTTTGGGGGTCACACCCGGCGATGTTCAGGGCTGACTCCTGGCTCTGTGCTCAGGGGCTGTTTGTGGTGGGCCCAGGGGACCGTAAGGGATGCCGGGGGCTTAAGTGGGGTTGTCCACATGCAAGGCGAACGTCCTCCCACTGTACACTCCTTCCAGCCCCTTAAATATATATATATATGTATGTATATATGTATATTTATATACACATATATGTATATATATCAGAAATCACTCCTAGCACTGCTGGGGACCCTATTGGATGCCAGGGATCGAACACGGGTTAGCCACATGGAAGGCAAATGCCCTCCCCACTGTGCTATCGCTCCAGCCCCTATATATAATTTTTGTTGTTGTTGTTTTTGTGCCCCAAACCCAGCAATGCTCAGGGCCGACTCCTGGCTCTATGCTCAGGAATCTCTCTCAGCAGTGCTCGGGGGACCCTATGGGGTACTAGGAATCAAACCCAGGTTGGCTGCACGCAAGGCAGGCATCCTGCCTACGGTACACCCTCTCCAGCCCCCCTCAAAATATTTTTCTTTTTTATTTACTTTTTGGGTCACACTCGGCAATACTCAGGGCTGACTCCTGGCTCATGCACTCAGGAATCACTCCTGGCGGTGCTCGGGGGATCCTATGGGATACCGGGGATCGAACCCGGGTCGGCCGCATGCAAGGCAAATGCCCTCCCCGCTGTGCTATCGCTCCAGCCCCACTTTTCTTTCTTAAGAATATGTGAAGCAAAAAAAAAAAAAGGGGGGTGCTGGAGCGATAGCACAGCGGGGAGGGCATTTGCCTTGTACGTGGCCAACCCGGGTTCGATTCCCAGCATCCCATAGGGTCCCCTGAGCACCACCAGGGGTAATTCCTGAGTGCAGAGCCAGGAGGAACCCCTGTGCATCGCGGGGTGTGACCCAAAAAAAGCAAAAAAAAAAAAAAAAAAAGAACGTGTGTGTGAGCATAGGTCTTGGGCAGAGAGAAGGGGTGGGGGGTGTGAGGTGTGCAGCGGGGAACAGACAGGGAAAGAGGAACACGCACCCGGGCCCCTGCAAGTCTGCCCAGACCGCACACAAAACTGGCGGTGACATTTTCCAGGGGGATTCTGAAAGGCTCTTTTCCTCCCCATTCCCGTCTGGTGGACACGGGGAAGGCGCCCCCCGGCCGCGGTGGCTCAGGTTCTGCCGTGCTGGGGGCGGGCGGGGGTGGGAGCCCCAGTCGACACTGGTCAACCACACTGCAAGGTGAGAACATCTGGTGGCCGGCCACCGGGAAACCGCTTACAGACACACTGGAAACCTTCTTCCGCGACAGTCAACACGCGCTGGGCGTGGCCCCTTCTATGCCCCGCCCCCAGCCCGAGCCGGGGTCCTGTCCTTCCGGGGAAAGTGCGTCTTTGCCTTTCCCACCTGTCCCCCAGCATCCAAAATCCACTCCTTGCAATGCTGGAGCGAGAGCACAGCGGGGAGAGCGTTGGCCTGGCACGCGGCCGCCCCGGGTTCGATCCCCGGCATCCCATTGGGTCCCCCGAGCACCGCCAGGAGTGATTCCTGAGTGCAGAGCCGGGAGTCTGCCCTGAGCATCGACGGGTGTGACCCCCCCCAAAAAAAATCCACTCCCTTAGACGGGAGAAGCTGCCGGCCCGGCCCGGTGTCCTGGGGGCTGGGGGCCAGCCCTGATGTCCCTGACGGCTGCCCGGGTCCCCAGACGGTCCAGGGCAGGAGGCGGCAGGTCTTCCCCAGCCTGCAGGAGCTCATCGCCAGGTACCAGAAGCCGGACCAGGGGCTGGTGGTGGCCCTGTCACAGCCCGTCCCCCGGGACGGCCCCTGCCTGGGCTGGAGGAGGTCCAAGCTGGAGCTGGAGGACGTATACGGTGAGCGAGCGAGCGTGGACGGCAGCCCCGGGCCCCCAGCTCCTGCCTGCTGCTTGGGGCGGGTCCCGGCACACACCCGGGGGTGCTGAGCTGAGCCCAGGGGGCGTGGGGGGCTCCCGGCGTGCTCCCTCAAACCCAGGCCCATACTTAGTGGGGGACGCCCCGTCTCAGCCCCGCTTTCTCCTGGGGACACCCCCCTGGGAGAACCAGGGGAGTTTGGGGGGGCACCGAGACCCGAGGCCCCTGCTGCGTTCTGCAGGGAAGGACCCTTTGGCGCCCCGGCAGCCCCCCACCCCCCCCCCCGCATATGCCGAGAAGTTGATTTGGGTGCCCTGCTCGGCTTCTGCCGCCCGGGACCCCTGGGGATGCCCCCTCCAAAGCCAGACAGCCAGGAAGACCCCCGGGTACAGCCCCTAGCCAGCTGAGCGGGGGTGAGGGGATGCTCGGCATATTATGGGGAGCCGGAGCTTACAGGGTCCCGTGTGGGGTGTGACCCCCAAACAACGACAAAAATCCATGACGACACACAATGACAGGGCTGGGGGCCAGCTCCGGAGATGCTCCGACTGCAGCCCCTCCCCCACAGAACCGCCGCCCAGGGAGGTGGGAGACCTGAGTCTGGGGGTCGGGGGTTGGCGGGCGGTGGGGGGGTCACTTCCGGGCCTGAGCTGGCCCGTCTTCCTCCAGAGAACAGCAGCAGCGAGTACATGAGGGTCCTCCCGTAAGGCGGCACAGAGAGGGGGACCCCAGCCAGGCCAGGCCCGGGACGCTCTGGACACTGCACACAGGGAGTGACGCTGCACCCCAGAAACTGCCAGCACCCAGGAAGACGCGCTCGGCAACGGGCTCGGCCTGTCTCCATCTCGGGGGTCCTCTCGGCTCCGACACCCGGCGGCTCACCCGGCAGTGCTCAGGGCTGACTCCTGACCCCTGCGAGCCCGGCTGTGTCGTGGGGCTCAGGGGCCTGCAAGCACCTAGGCTGGCCCTGGTCTCGGTGGGGACCCCGGGCCCCTCTCCTCAGCCCTGGCTACCGGCCCCCCCAGCCAACTGCCCCCATGACCCCAGGACCATGAAACCACCCTGGCCGCCTGCCCCGTTGCAGAAATGAGGGTCTGCGCGGAGGACACTTTGCACAAGCCGCCGAACCCCACTGGGGGGGGCCATGGCCGCCCACGCGCCCGGGTGGCGTTTCTCTTCCTGCCCCGTGGCTGACTTCCATCCACTTCCCCGGAGGCCTGAGAACTCGCCACGCCCAGCCGCGGTGCAGAGACCCGCCTGGTGGCCCCGTGTGAAACCAGCTGGGGGACCCCAGCAGCCCGAGAGGCCACGATAAATGCAGTGGACGGGTGGACCAAGGGGGTCCAGGCAACCGAGCCCCCAACACCCACCTGCTCCCTGCTCCGGGGGTCTTACACACACACACACACACACACACATAGAGCAGTGCCTTCTGCGTCCTTGGCACCAAACTACGTTCAGTGGCCACTTCTGGGCTCAGTGGAGTGACTCTGCGTGTATCAGAAGGCCATCGGGCCGAACCATCAGTTCTAGAACTTTCCACGCTGACTCAGATATAGGACTTCCTGGGACCTGGCACCCATTTATCAGCCAGGCTGAAGAGGGAGCAGGAGGAGGGACTGGACACTTGGGGGCTCAGCGGGCAGCTCCCTGCCAGGATGACAGGTGACTCCCGGCCCACCTGGGCCTCCCCCTTCCTCTCCCCTCTCCCCCCAGTCTCCTACACGCCTGCTTTCTCAGTCCGTGTGCTTGATCCTGAGTCCTCTCCCCACGCCAGTGGACAGTGGCTCCTGTCCCCCATCCCGACCCAGATCTGTGCACTAGTGACCCCTGGCAGTGCTCTGTGGACCCAAGTGTTCCATTATTTTTAAAATTTTTATTATTATTATGGTGGGAGCCTCACCCGGCAGTGCTCAGGGCTGACTCCTGGCTCTGCACTGCTGGTGGGCTCAGGGGACCCTGTGGGGCGCCAGGGGTCCAACCCCAGTTGGAAACGAGCAAGGCAAGTGCCCTCCCCGCTGTGCTGTCCCTCCCGTCTTTTTTCTAGACCTTAATCTTGAGGAAACACCCTCCCCTCACACCCCCCCACCAAAAAAAACCTTTCCTATTTCCTCCTGTTGGAATTCAGTTACAAAACGTCCCCTCCTTTCCTTTTTTACTTCATGTGCTTGTCCAGTGCTCTCAGGAAAATAATAAGCGTCCAGAAATCGGAGCCAAGGCGTTGCTTTTTTTGGGTTTGGGATTTTTTGGGGGGTTGTTCCCTTTTTTCTCTTTGGGCAAGTTGCCCCTTGCGGAAACGAGGGTGCAGTGGCGAGGGCCGGCCGCCAGAGGCCGCCAGAGGCCCGACGCGCACTGAGGAAGCAGACAGCCCCGGGTGGGTCGGGCCTGGCACCGCCGCGACCCAGAATCTCTGGGGGAACCAGGCCCACTGCGTGCATGCACGCACGTCTGCACACTTGCACGCACGCATGGCTGCACAATTGCACGTACACGTCTGCCCACTTGCACATTTACACACTTAGCACACACGCACGCCTGGACAACTGCACGTTTGCACACTTGACATGCACTCGCGTTTGCACACTTAGATGCACACATTTGCACACTTGCCCTTTCGCACGTTTGCACACTTGAGCGCACGCTACTTCTGGGGCATTGCAGCCACCCTGCTGGGCTTCGTCTCTCCTACGGAGCGGGGAGTGGGGGCGGCGAGGTGGTCAGGAGGCCCAAACCTCTGCTGCTCCTTTTTCCCAAAGATCAGGCCAGGTGCCCACCGGAGGCCTTCAGGGGTCAGCTCAGGGGTGCCTGGTCCCGGGGGCTTGGACCTACCTGGCAAAGGTTCTCTGCGGTCACTTCTGGGTCTTGGGCCTGCAAGAGCCCCGGCCCCGGAGCGGGGGACACACAGCCCACCAGGCCCGGTGCACAGCAGCCTTGGGGGGCACCCGAACTGACCGGAAGCAGCAGCGGGAGGCGGGGCTGCGCGGGCGGGTGCAGTAAAATTTCCCTGCTGGGGGTGGGGGGGGGTTTCCCTGGGCCTCTGGGGGTGGCGGTGGGTCCTTCCAAGGGACACGCTAGCCGCCCCCCGCCCCCATCGCCGGGGTCCCTGGATGTGGTGCGGATGGCGGTGACAGCTGGGGCTGAGTCCACCACAAAGAGGACTTGTCTTGGCGGCCGGGCCGGGGCCAGCGCCCAGGAATTTTCTCATTAACTGGAGGCTGCTGGGGGGATGCAGAGCCGCGGGGGCGCGGAGGGGCAGCTCGCGGGGGGTCCGGGGCACAGCCAAGGACCCCCGGCGGCCCCTCCTCCGTCCCTCCCGAGGGTCCCCAGGGGCCCCGGACAGCGGAGACACCATCAAGGCCCAACGTGCTTTTATTGCCGCGTCTCTACCAGGACCCACGAAAAAATATAAATAGAAAAATCCGCTCAAGCACCTGGGCCAGCCCGGCTGCGGCCCTCGGGGCGGGGCGGGCGCCTGAAGGTTCTGGAAGCGCAACAGGGGCCCGAGATCACGCAAGGCCACAGCGCATGTGCGTGTCCGTGCATACGTCGGGCCGTGGGGGGGGGGTCCCCGGAGACCAGGGCAGGGTCCGGTCCTATGCGGGCCGTCGGAGGTAATCAGGGTCCCCGGAGAGGACGAGTCGGAGAGGGGTGGATCTAAACAGTTGGAATGTGGGGGCGCCAGGCGCCGTGAACCCCCGTGGGCCTGGGGGCAGCAGGCCTGCTGGGCTTCGCCTGGGGGCAGCAGGCCAGCAGGGCAGATGGGCATGGGGGGGGTGGAGCACTGACTGGACTACGACCTCACGGGGCAGAGTCTGAGCAGAGCTCTTGCACGGGACCTCATTGGGTGGAGCCTGCATTGGGACCTCATGGGGCGGAACTTGAGCAAGCCTTTCACTAGACCTCATTGGGCGGAGCCTGTCCCAGGCTCTCACGGGGCGGGGCCTGAGTGTCCACTAGGAGCAGCGGCTCTCCACGGTCCAGTTCTCAGGGGTCTTGCTCCGTCTGCACATGGCACGGGCTGGCACACCCCTCCTATCCCTGGGGACCCCGAGCAGACCCTCTTGGGCTTCCATCTGGTCAGACAGGGCTCCTGGGGGCTCGGGCCACCCCCTGGGAGGCAGAAGCTGGGGGACAGGGGTGGGCTGGTTTTGGGGGGCTTTCTGGGGTGTCCCCGTCATCAAGCCAACCTGTCCTGCTGCCCGGTCCCAAGCGGGACCTTCTGGATGTCCCGGAAGAGGCCGGGGCCTGAGGGACATGGCCGAGAGGGGCCTGAAGGCTCTGTTCCCGTGCCTGGCCCACACTCTGGGGACAGGGCTGAGCTCGCACCAGGGGCAACCCCCAGCCCTCCCACAGACACCCGTGGTGAGGGTGAGAAGAGAGTGCAGGGATGGAGCAAGAAGGCATAGGGGTGGAGCCAGGGGGCACAGGGGCGGGGCCAATGGCACAGGGGCGGGGCTAGCAGAGCACAGGGGTGGAGTGAGGAAGGAGAAGCAGAGGCAGAGGAGAGGGTGCAGAGGCAGAGTGAGGTAGGTGCAGGGGCAGAGCAAGGAGGCTGCAGGGGTGGAACTAGCAGAGTGCAAGGGAGGAGCTAGTAAGGCGCAGGGGTGGAGTGAGGAGGGAGGAGAGGGTGCAGGGGCTGGGCAAGGAGGGCGTGGAGCGGCCCCATTCTCCCACAGACACGGTCCCAGTGGGGAGGGCGCGGGGGCTACTCGAAGGCCAGCAGGTCTGGGTGTGGCGCCTCGGGGTCCAGGCTGGGGGTCCGCGCCCGAGGGGACCCGGGGGCGCCCAGGCTGTCTCTGCGGGAGTCCCCGGCAGCGGCGGGGGGCGCATCCTGGCCGTCCTGGTGCAGCAGGTCGGGCACGTCCCCGTTGGGCACCGCGGGGTCCTTGTCCGCGCTGTCTGCAGAGGTGAGCGGGGGGTCCGGGGGCCGCCCAGGGGACAACTCGGGGTCCCCATCCAGGCCACTGAGGACAGGCTGCGAGGAGATGAGCATGTCCTGGGGGGTCTTCAGGGCCCTCGGGATCCGCTTCCTGGGGGCGGCGGGCGGCGGCTCCAGCCGGGGAAAGGCCTCCGGGGCGGCCGAGCTGGTGGCAAAGGACACGGCTGAGCCCTCCCCACCCCCCGTCCCCCAACCGCCCCTCCCGGCCCCCAGTGACTTCTGAGTCAGGGGCGGCTGACCTTGAACTCTGACCCCTCCCCAAGCCCGGGGAGGGGCCAGGGCACCGAGGGGGGTGCTGTGGACACTCACCCCTGCTCGTCCTCCTTCTCGGACACCGTGTCCTCGGCTGGGGCCGGCTGGACGCCCGCGGGCGCGCTGGCCTCCGCCACCCCCGGCCCCCCGGGTTCCTTCCTCCGCAGGAAGTCGTTCACCTTGGCGCCCACCGCGCGGCCCAGGTTCCGGAGGTGCTGGCCACTGCCCCCCCACAGCCCGGGCCCGGCGGGCTCGGGGGGGCCCAGGGAGGCGGCGCGGGGGGCCTGGGGCCTGGACAGGACGGGGACAGAGCAGCTGGCCGGCAGCTTGGGCGTGAGCACCGTGTTCAGGTTCTGGATCATGCCGTGGTCAACTGGGGACAAGGGGGAAAGAGAGTGGGCAGAGGGCAGAGGGCAGAGGGCAGGAACATTCCAGAACCTCCCACCTTCTGAGTCTGAGTTCTGAGCAGGTGCTTTCCATTCGGGCAGAACAAGGGGGTGGGAGGGGTGGCCCTGGGTGCCCACATTGACACAAACATGGGGGCTGAGGCTGGGGGAGGAGCTGGCGGCCCCCCAGGACCCAGACCCCTGCATTCTCACGCCCCCGAGGAAGGCAGGGCAGGGAGGAGGGTTCTCAGGGCTCTTCCCAGAGTGAGCTCAGAGGCCGGCTCTGCTCTGCCTGAGGTGCTCCCGGGTGGGGTGGCTCAGGCTGGGTGCCCGGGCATGCCGACACCCACAGGACAGGGCTCAGGTCCTGCCAGAGGCCTCTCCCTGGACTCACTTCTCAGAGCCTGCCCTGTCCGCACTCCCTCGAGCCCCGCCAGGAGTGAGCCCTGAGCACCGAGGCGGGAGTGAGCCCTGAGCACAGAGCCAGGAGTCAGCCCTGAGCACAGAGCTGGGAGTCAGCCATGAGTACAAAGCTGGGAGTGAGCCTCGAGCACTGAGCCAGGAGTCAGCCCTGAGCACAGAACCTGGAGTCAGTCCTGAGCACAGAGCTGGGAGTCAGCCCTGAGCACAAAGCCAGGAGTGAGCCCCGAGCACTGAGCCAGGAGTCAGCTCTGAGCACAGAGTCAGGAGTCATCCCTGAGTAGCCCCAGGTACGGATTGAACCCCGGTTGGTTTTGTGTGAGCCAAGCGCCCACCTGCCCACTGTGCTCTCTGGGGCCCAACAGTGACCCCTGGGGTATAGCCCCAAGTGCAGCAAGGCAGGTGTGGACACTCGCCCTGCCTTGTCCAGCTGTTTCATGGACAGACTTAAAGCCACAGAGCCACGGCCCGAGCCCACGGGACCAACACCCCCAGTGGGCCTGCAGGGCCCGGCGCCCCCCATCGGCTGAGGCCCCTGAGGCCCCTCCTTAGGCGGCGTCTCCCCCCCACATGCAGACGGAGCCGGGGGGCTTACCTGAGCGCGGGGGGGGCTCGGCAGCAGGAGGGAAGAGAGAGAGCGTTTACACACTGCTCAGCGCCCGCACCCCACACCCGGGCAGCGGGGGCCTCTGCGGTCAGGGGCTTCCCGCAGGCCACCCGAAGGGCGGGGCAGGGGTCCCCGTCCCCTGAGCATTTCTCTCCCCACACCGTCTCCTCGCCCGAGAGCCCAGACCAACAGCGGGACGGCGTCCATGCAGCCCACCCATCCAGGTCAACATGCCGAGAAAGCCGGATGCCAGGGGGACGCGCAACCCCACACCCAGGGGGCCGCCCTGGCCAGGGGCCCAGCAGGCAAGTGGCCGCTTGTGCGTGGAAGCTCACGCCCGGCTGGGGTGCCCTGGGACACACTGCCCCGAGTTCTCTGTCCGCCACCCGCCGCGTGCAGCCTGGGAGCCCAGGGGACAGAGGCGTCTCGCTCACGCATGCTGGCCACCCTCAGGGAGGCCACCGTCGGGGTCCCTGGCCCCGTGTGCAGGTGAGAGGTGTCCAGGTGGCCCCGGGGACAGGCCCCCTCCAGCCCCGTCCCTGCCCTTCCCGAGGGTCATGTGGCCGGCCGGTCGGGAGCAGGGGCAGCCGCCCCTGGCCCTGAGTCCAGCACTGCAGCAAAGGGTCAGCACCGGGTGCAGCCCCTGGGCCCTGTGGGCAGGAAGCGTGCCCCAGGGGGGGACACGTCCAGGACTTACCTTCCGAGCAGCCGGTGCGTGCGTGGAGACAGAGCAGAGAGCGAGGCGGAGAAGCTGGCACAGAGCACCAGAGGTGGGCGCCGGGGGGCCGGGCTGGGGGCTGCAGACGCCGGGCAAGCTCCAGGCCCCCCTCTGGCCGGGGGCCACCCTGAGCGGCCGCCACTAGACACCCCCGCGGCCCCCGGCCCAGCCAGAAAGCCAAGAGCAGAAAAAGCGGGCGTGGGATCTACAAACAACCCGTCCGAGTCCCGGCGGTCCTGCGGCCTTTTCTCGGAGCCCCAGAGTCCTTCCAAGGCAATGCAAGTCCTCGGAGCTGTCTGGAACCTGCCAGGCTAGGGGCACCCCCGCACGGGACAAACATCCCCCTGAGCCGGGGACCGAAAAGAGAAACAGAGAGAACAGAGATTTGCAGATAGCGAGCAGGAGGAAAAAAGCAAAAAGGGCCGGACCTATAGGACAGTGGGCAGAGCGTTGGCCTTGCACGTGGCTGGCCCGGGTTCGATCCCCGGCATCCCATAGGGTCCCCCAGAACCCCGCCCCGAGCCTGCCAGGAGTCAGCCCCGAGCATCGCCGGGTGTGATCCCCCACAAAACAAAAAGGCAGGCAGGGGAGACAGCAGTGAGGAGGGGGCTCTCGCCGGTCGGCTGGAACCGGGCTGTCTTGTGATGTCAGCTGGACACAGAATGTCCGTCGTCGCGACGACGCCGGGGCTGGTGGGAGCTGGGGCGTGATGCCAGGCATGGAAGAATTCTCTCTCCTCAGCATCTCGGGCCCACGGCTCTCCCTGTCCCTGAGCGCCCTCCAGGACGCCGCATCCTCCCCGGCCACCAGCCTGCCAGGTACAGGGGCGGGGGGGGAGCCCCACGGCCACGGCCGGGCCCTTGCTGAGAACCGCATCTCCCCGGTCCCCGCAGGCCCCGAGCCGGGCCACCCGGGAGAGAGAATGTTCTCCAAGCGACACCCGGGTAAGCGGTCCCTCTCTGCTCTAGATCCAAGTGGCGGCCCCGGGCGGGGTGGGGTGAGGGGTGCTCGGCCGTGGGTCTCTTCTCTGCAAAGGGGCGACGACAGGCCGTGTTGGCTGGTCTCCCACGTGGGGAGCTGCGGGTGCTCCCGGGAGGAGCACTCGGGGGAGCACGGTGAGCAAGGCGGGCACACCCACCACTGCCCACCGCAGCGCCCTGGTGGACCCCTGAACCCCAGGAAGGATCGGGGCTACTCCACGCCCCATGCCTGGCCCCGCTGGGGGGTGGCGGGGGGGGGTGCGTGCTGGGCTGGGTCGGCCCTTGGGGGTCAGGGGGGTTTGCATTTCGGAAACTGGTTCCTGCGGGGTCACGGGGAGGGCTCGGGGACCCCCCAGGTGCTGGGTCTCAGCAGCGGGCACTCCGGGCCGAGCTGGGCCCAGGGGTCCTGACGGTGGCCCCAGCTCTGGTGGCACCTTGGAGCCTGGAGCCCCCGACCGCGCCCGGCTCACCAGGACGACTGTCCCCTGGCCCAGACAACGCTAAGATGGGGGCGCCCGCGGAGCCGGCCGGCCCCCCCCAGATCCTGGTGGCCCAGGCCCCTGGCAGCCTCACCTGCCACGGCGTGGACAGTCCAACGCTGACCCCCGGTGAGGCCCCACCTGGGCGCTGCCCACGCTGACCGCTGGCCTCTGCCGGCCCCGGCTGCGCCAAGGGCTGGGCGGGGGCGGAGGGCCGGTCCTGTCCGCCCGGCTGAGCCGCACCCCTTTGCAGACCGGCCCCTGGACATGGGCGAGTGCCCCCGGCGTCGCTGCAGCGTCTACCGGCCCTGGTTCTCGCCCTACAGCTACTTCGTGTGCGCCGACCGTGGCGGCCGGCTGGAGGCCTCGGGCTGCCGTGAGGGCCCCTGGGACGAGGGCCGGGGGGACGGCTGGCCGGCCGAGGACGCGGGCGCCGAGAGCCTGGGCTCGTCCTCGTCCTCCCCGGAGCACGCGGGGGCCCCGCGCGGCCGCGCCTGGCCCGAGAGCAGTGTCACCTCGCAGGACATCCTGGCGGCCTGCCGCGGGCAGCTGGTCCAGCAGAGCGGCTACAAGTGCGCGGCCTGCTGCCGGCTCTACCCCACCCTGCACTCGCTCAAGAGCCACATCCGCAGCGGCGCCCGCGAGGGCTTCAGCTGCGGCGTCTACTACCGCAAGCTCAAGGCACTGTGGGGCGGCCAGCGGGCGCGGCCCGGCGCGGGCGGCCAGCCCTGCCCCTAGCCAGCCCCTCTGTCTCCAGAGAAAGCTCAATAAATGCCATTGCTCTCGAACCCGCCTCCCGGGGGGGTGGCCAGAGGAGGAGGGGGTGGCTGGGGGGGCAACGGCGGGTGAGGTTGGACAGTGCCTCCAACTCAAACCCACGACCTCCCCACCAGACACAGTTCCCGGCACCAACTGGGATGGTTGGGGGAGGGGAGGGCACACAAAGAACCTTCCAGAGGGGCTGGAGCGATAGCACAGCGGGGAAGGCCTTTGCCTTGCACGCGGTCGACCCGGGTTCGATTCCCAGCATCCCATAGGGTCCCCGAGCACCACCAGGAGTGATTCCTGAGTGCATGAGCCAGGAGGAACCCCTGTGCATCGCCGGGTGTGATGCAAATTTACAAAAAAAGAGCCTTCTGGAAGCTTCCCCTGCGGCAAGACGCCCCCCACACCTGAAGTCACCGAGTCCCCCACGCTCAGCCCCTCCGGGGGACCCAGAAACTGCAGACAAACCCTTCCCAAGCTCTGGGTCTGTGCGTAGAGAAATCATGAATCCGAGGGGTCCTTGCAAGATGCTGGGGCCAGGGGGGCTGCCACTGCCCGAGGCCTGGAAGAGGCCGGAGGGAGGGGAGGGGCCCCACGGAAAACCCAAGGGTCTGGGGATAGTGAGAGCCCCGCCCCCCAGGGATGAACGAAAGTGAGACCCCAGAGGGCAGACGGGCCGGGCCAAGCCTGTGGGTTCAGGGGACGCAGAGAACCTGGCCTCCCTAACGGCAGCTGGCCGAGATCACCCCAAAACGACACCCAGGTGCCCCCTGGCAGAGCCCCGCGACAGCCCCCCAGTAGCCGAGCGAGGGGCAGGCAGAAGAGAGGCAGCGAGAGGCGGAGGAGCTTTGCGGAAGGAGAGTTTATTACTGAGCGAAGCGGCCTCCCCGCTAAGGGCACTTGGGAACGGGGAGGGGGGAGGTAGCGGGCCAGGGGCCCAAGCAAGAGCAGAGAGAGGAGCAGCGAGGCGGGGGAGGGCGCAGGGTCCGAGCTGGGCCCCGGGACGGCCCTGGCTCATGTCCTCGGGCCCAGAGCGTGGAAGGGGGCGGGAGCCGAGAGTAGGGGGACAGGTCAGGGCCTGGACATTCGCTCTTTCCTGCCTGTGGGTCCCGGTCACCCTGTCCACCCCCTGGGTCCTGGTCACTGTCCATCCCCAGTGAGTCCTGGTCACTGTCCATCCCCTGGGTCCTGGTCACCCTGTCCACCCCCTGGGTCCTGGTCACTGTCGATCCCCTGGGTCCAGTCACTGTATCATTCACAGGTCCCGTCACCATGTCCAGCCCCTGGGTCCTGGTCACTGTCCATCCCCAGTGAGTCCTGGTCACTGTCCATCCCCTGGGTCCTGGTCACCCTGTCCATCCCCTGGGTCCTGGTCACTGTCCATCCCCACTGGGTCCTGGTCACTGTCCATCCCCACTGGGTCCTGGTCACTGTCCATCCCCTGGGTCCTGGTCACCCTGTCCATCCCCGATTCTGGTCACCCTGTCCATCTCCACTGGGTCCTGGTCACTGTCCATCCCCACTGGGTCCTGGTCACTGTCCATCCCCTGGGTCCTGGTCACCCTGTCCATCCCCGATTCTGGTCACCCTGTCCATCTCCACTGGGTCCTGGTCACTGTCGATCCCCTGGGTCCGGTCACTATATCATTCACAGGTCCCGTCACCATGTCCATCCCCTGGGTCCTGGTCACTGTCCATCCCCAGTGGATCCTGGTCACCCTGTCCATCTCCACTGGGTCCCAGTGACTGTCCATCCCCTGGGTCCTGGTCACCCTGTCCATCCCCGATTCTGGTCACCATGTCCATCTCCCCAAGTCCCAGTCATGTCCATCCCCTGGGTCCCACCAGCAGTCTCGGAGGCGGCCAGACCCCTCTGGCCTCGCCCCCTCTGCAGTCCCTCAGTCCATCTTCCCACACAGGGACCCACTGGCCCCGGACACCCCAGGGCAGCAGCCGGGCCCCCGGCCCCTGGCCCCTGACCCTGCCTGGCACCACAGGGGCGACCTGTGTGAGGGACACGCGAACCAGCTCCCCACACCACACCCGCACCGGGAGGGCCGTTTCTCATGGCTGCGGCCCTCCGGCCCCCCGACTTAGGGCACAACACAACCCCCCAAAAGCTGGGGGGGGACAAGGCCACGACCACCTGCTGACTCAGCAGCACATTTCCAGCAGTTCCCTACACACAGATGCACATACCTGTGCAGACACGCACACACATACGTGTGCAGAGCGTGCACACGCTCCCACATGTATGTGCATGCAGGTACAGCCGTTCACGTGTACACATGCATACACGCGCGAGCACACACATCCATACACACGTGTGCAGACATCCATGCACATGTGCACGTGTGCACAGAGACACACACAGACATACAGAGACATAGACACACAGAAACACACTCAGACACAGATACAGAGACACACACAGACACACAGAGACACAGACACATACATAGACACACAGAGACACACACTCAGACACAGATACAGAGACACACACAGACACACATACAGACAGACAGACAGACAGACAGACACACACACACACACACACACACATACAACCATCTCCAGGTGCCCGAGAGCTGGGCTCCTTCCCCTCTAAACATCTCAGGCTCAGAAAGCAAAGCTGGGGTCCCCAGGGGCACCGGGGGCAACCCCACTGCCCCTCACGGGCACGGCTCGGGCATCTGGGTCCCTCACTGCCCCTCCTGCCCTCGGAGTCCAGCAAATCGCCCCGCGGCCAGTTCTGGAGCAGACGATGACTGGGCAGCTGCGGGCGGTCCCACCCTGGGCAGTGCCAGCGCGGGGGGCGGGAGTCTGAGTCATCCAGGGCCACCAGAGGGGCAGTGCTGTCCTGTCCAGTGAGTCCAGCACGGAGCCCCGGCCCTGTGCCGCCCGGTCGAGCCCCACCCGCCCTCTGGGTCCGAAAGGGCGGCCCGGTGGCAGCACCTGAGACGGCCGGGGACACGTGCTGAGTCCCCCCCGGGCCTGGCCAGCGGGGGCAGCAGGTCCTCCAGCCAGGAGGCCCCGAGGGACCCTGTCCCCCTGCCCCACCGCTGCAGCCCGGCCCCCCGGGGGGACCCTCTGGGTCCCTGCACATCGTTACTTGGCCGTCCACAGGGAGCGTCCACTCGGCCTCGCGGCCACCTGCCCAGGGCCCAGCCGCCCGCTACACGGCCACCTCATCGTCCAGGCCGTCGCCCAGCTCCTGGCGGGGCAGCACATGCAGCAGGCGGGGCAGCCCGGCGGGCGACCAGCCATCCTGTTCCTCGCTCTCCTCCGTGGTGGACCCGTCCTCGTACTCGGAGGCGATGCCCGACTCGCGGAACTTGAAGAGCTCCAGGCCGCCGGGCAGCGGGGGCTGGCGGCCTCCCGGGCCGTCGCGGGCGCGCGGGAAGCGGAAACACTCAAGCTGCACCCAGCGCTCGCGCCTACCTAGCGGGCTGCCCGGCGGAGGGTCCAGGCCGGCGCCCAGTGGGGGCGAGCACAGCTCTTCGGGCTTCGGGGTGCCGCGGTCACAGAGCACGGGCAGGCCGCCGGGCCGGAAGGTGATCTCCAGGAGGCTGTCCTGCGAGCCCGCTGCAGGAAGGCACGGCGTCAGGCGGGGGGGGGGGGCCCGAGGCTCCCCACTCCCCCCGCTGCCAAGGGGGCAAGCGGACCCGGGGTGGGCGGGGCCGACCTCCTACAGGTGGGCAATGGACCCCAGGGTGGGTGCTGCGACCTCCCGCCCGCCTTCCGGAACGTTCTGGCGGGAAGGGCCCTGGCCGAAGGGAGGGCGGCGGGGGGGAGGAGGTGCTGCTTACTGGCGCTCCGGCCTGCCACCTTCAGCTCCAGCTCCTGCACCTGGCGCACCAGCACCGCGATGTGCTGCAGCAGGTCCTTGTTCTGCAGCAGCAGCTGGTGCACGCGCGCCTGCGCCTCCAGCCGCGCCGCCGCCTCCGCCGCCAGCTGGTCCTTCAGCAGGTGCACCTGTGGGGAGCACGGGGAGTGTCAGGAGCACCTCGGGGAGCACGGGGAGTGTGTGTGTGGGGACAGGTGTCAGGAGCACCTGTGGGGAGTACGGGGAGTGTCAGGAGCACCTCAGGGAGCACGGAGAGTGTGTGTGTGGGGGAAGTTGTCAGGAGCACCTGTGGGGAGCACGGGGAGTGTCAGGAGCACCTCGGGGAGCACAAAGAGTGTGGGGGGGACAGGTGTCAGGAGCACCTGTGGGGAGCACAGGGAGTGTCAGGAGCACCTCGGGGAGCACGGAGAATGTGGGGGGGAAGGTGTCAGGAGCACCTGTGGGGAGCACAAGTGAGTGTCGGGGCACCTGTGGGGGGAACAGGTGTCAGGAGCACCTCTGGGGAGCATGAGTGAGTGATGCGAGCCCCTGGGGGAGCACGGGTGTTGGGAGCAAATCAGGGGAGGACAGTGTCAGGAGCACCTAACTGCAGTGGGGAGAAACTGAGTCCCGCCTCGGAGTCAGGATTCACCCACATGATCCCTGGAGGGGGGCAGAAGCTCCTGGGGGGCTCCAAAGCCCCGCCCCCCCCGCAAGGAGAGGCTGGTGGATTTGGGGGCCTGCTGTGGGCAGGGAGGCTCCCCAGGAAGACGCCGAGGCACGGGTGAGGCGAGGCCCGGGGGTGGGGCAGGAGTGTCCCCTCACCAGCCCGGGTCAGGTGCTCTGTCCACCCACCACCCAGCTGGGCTGGACCTGGGCCCGCCTCCCTGTCTGCCCGGCGACGCCCAAATCCTGGGCCCTCAGCGTCACCTGCACGGGGGCCCCTGTCCTGCTGCACGAGGACGAGTTGCAGTGGAGGGTCTTTCTGGCCGTGGACCCGCCCCCGAGCCCCCTCAAGCCGCCCTGACCTGTCCACACTCCCTCGGCCCCTTCCCCAGTAAACCCGTTCCAGCCCGTCCCCCCCACCCCATCCTTGTCCACAGCTGCCGGGCCGGGTGCTGGCTGAGGACCGAGTGCCCGAGGCCCCGGGACACGCAGACACGCAGGCGCTGCCCCCCTGGACACTGCCCACCCCGGTCTGGTCCAGCGCAGCTCTGTCCCTCGGGGGACACGGTTTCAGGGCCCCGCCGTGGGAGACGTGGGCTGGGGCCGGGAGGCCTGCGGTGAGCCCAACCCTGCACCCGGTCTCAGGACCCCCCGACCCCGCACCCACCACAGACGCCGGCCACTTGCCTGCACTCGGCTCCATGGGAGAGGTCGGGCACGGCGGGCGGGGGCAGCGGGAGAGAACCAGAGCCAGTTGCCCCCCTCCCCCCTCACCGGACACAGCGGGGGGCACACACAGCGGAGGACATGCGCCGGGCACCGGGGGCTGGGGAGGGTCTTGGGGGTCTGCGGCAAAGCGTCAAGGCCAGGAAGCAGACCCGAAAGGCGCAGGGCCATGCCGACTTGGGGCAGCGACATCCACTCGGGCCAGGGGGGTCCCTCGGCCCAGCTCAGCCTTGGGGCTCAATCCTCACCGGGCGGGGGGCAGAGGCCGAGTGGCCGAGCCAGCCTCGTGCGGGCGGGGCGGGGTCAGAGGGCGCAGGCACCCCGGGGAGCCGAGTTCCATAGTTCTTTGGGGGAGGCCTGGGGTGGGTCTCGGGACCCTCTGAGGGGCCTTTGGTGGCCCCACGGAGCAGAGTCAGGGCCGCCCTGGTGCGGCTGGGGACCCTCTGCCTCCTTCCACACACACACCCCCCCGGTTCCGGGGCCTCCCCGCTGGGCTGCTGGGCCCGGAAGAGGGACCCGAGCCCTAGGGAGCCCCTAAAGTCGCCTCCTCGGGTGGGCGTGACACATGACCCTGGGGTCCGTTCATCCCCTCCCCTGATCCTGTCTGAGCCCGGAACCCCCCAAGCGTGGCCGAGACACAGCAGGTAGAGGGGGCCGGAGCGGGCGCTGAGAGTGAGGGGCCCCCTGGGAACAGGCTGTACCAGGAGCTCCCTCGGGCGGGGGGGGGACCCAGGCCGGAAGCTCCAGCAACAGGGGGGAAGGCTGGCGGGCAGGGGGAACCCTGGAGCAACGTCCATCCCGGCGCTGCCCACCGGGACCCACGGGAAGAGGGATCGGGAGGAAGGGGGTCTCAGCAGAGGGCAGAAACGCGGGCACCCTCCCCACCCCGCACCCCTAAGCCCCAGGGCCTTGCCCCCCCGTCTGCGCCCAGCCTGTGCAAACCAGCCAGCTGGGAGCCCAGCAGGGGCCCCGCAGCAGAGACGTGTCCCACCTGAGTCACTTCCCACGGTGCCTGTGGCGCGAGGCGGCCCCCACCTCCCAGGGCAGCGGAGTCGCCGGCCCAGGCCCAGGAAGGGGCAGGGGGAGTGGCCCGGCCATTCTCCGCGGCAGCCCGCCAAGCCAGCCATGCCCAGCGCGGGGCGGGCACCGCGCCCACCTTCCAGGCGCCCGCCCCCACCCGCCCCTGCTTGGCAGCGCCAGGGCGTCAGATCTGCCCGGAGCCGCGGGCCAGCGAGGGCGTGTCGGGGCCGTGCGGGGGCGGCCTGCGGACCAGGAGGGCGGTGGACAGGACCTGGGCCACGGCCACTTGCGTCTGTGTCTGCTGCTGCTGCAGGAGCTGCTGGAGGAGCTGCGTCTGGTGGTGGGCGGACAGCGGGGTCCCCGGGGTCCCCGCCGGCGAGGGGGCGGCCGCGGTGGGCAGCAGCAGCTGGGGCGACGCCGTGAGCACCGTCTCCTTGGGGGACGCCTGGCGGGGAAGGGGAGAGCCCTGAGCCTCGGAGAGTGGTGCAGGGCCGCCCTCCTGGGACCCCCGGGGCGGGTCTAGCAGTACTCGGGGGTCCACAGGGGTGGGGCTGAGATCAGGCCCGGTACTGAGCAGGCGGGTGAGCACCCCAACCTCGGGAACTCTGGGTTTTGGTTTTTTTTTTTTTTTGCTTTTTTGGGTCTCACCTGGCGATGCACAGGGGTTACTCCTGGCTCTGCGCTCAGGAATCACCCCTGGCGGTGCTCAGGAGACCCTATGGGATGCTGGGAATCGAACCCAGGTCTGCCGTGTGCAAGGCAAACGCCCTCCCCGCTGTGCTCTCGCTCCAGTCCCGAACTCTGGGTTTCTTTTTGGGGGGTAGGTTTGGGCCACACCCCGTGGTACTCAAGACTCATTCCTGACTGTGCTCAGAGACCCCTCCTGGCCAGTTCGGGGGGACACTCTGGGGGGCTGCGGTGGGACCTGGGTCAGCTGTGAGCAAGGCAAGCGCCTCTTTTTGTCCTTCCTGTTTTTGGTCACACCTGGCGGTGCTCAGGGCTGACTCCTGGCTCTGCACTCAGGAATCACTCCTGGCGGTGCTCGGGGGACCCGATGCCGGGAATTGAACCCGGGTCAGCCAAGTGCAAGGACAACACCCTCTCCCCTGTCCTACTGCTCCAGCCCCCAGAGCCAGCATCTTTAAAGGTTTATTTTTTTAATTTTTTTTCTTTTTGGGTCCCACCCGACTGTGCTCAGGGCTGACTCCTGGCTCTGCACTCAGGAATCACTCCTGGCGGTGCTCGGGGGACCCTATGGGATGCCGGGGATCGAACCTGGGTCAGCCGCTGCAAGACAGACGCCCTCCCCGCTGTGCTATCGCTCCGGCCCCCACGCCAGCACCTTAACCCCTGTCCTGTCTCTTTGCCCCTTAGCCCGGGTCACACGGGAACCGGGGTCTCAGGCGCTGGCACGTCTCTCGGGGAGTGAGAGAGATGGAGCCCCAGGGAGAGAGATCGAGGAGAGGGGAGCTGGGGCGATGGGGACCCTGCTGCGGGCGGCGAACAGCCATGCCCAGACCCCCACAAAGGCCGCCGGAAGCTGCCCCCACCTTGGTGTCGAGGGCGGGGCTCTCCGTGGCCACCGCGTCCAGGTCCGTGACGCCCCGGCTGAAGCCCATCACATCCCTGCCGGGGCCGGGGCCGTCCACAGCATCGATGTCCGTCTCCTCGGCGGCGGCCGGGCAGGTCCGCTCGGCCCCGGTGAGCTGGCGGCCTGCGGGGACAGACACGGGAGGGGACAGTGGTCCCCGAGTCCCTCCTGGGTCCTGCCCGGGGCGGCAGGAGGACACGGAGGGTGTCTCAGGGGTGGGGCGGGCGGGCGGCCGTCCCGCGTTTCCAAAGAGCCAGAGAGCAACGGTCATGGCGAAACCCCCCCCACCCCCGGTGACCCGGCCCCCGGCACTCACTGGTGTCCCCGGAGCTGCTGCTGGGAGGCTCGCTGTCCCCGTCCTCCTGGCCATCGGCGGTCAGCTGCGTGTGCTGCAGGCTCAGCTTGTGGCAGACCTCGAAGGCTTGGCCCACCGTCCGCACAATGCGCATGGCCTGGCTCTGCCGGAGGGGGGCGCTGGTGAGGGCCGGGGCCCTGGGCCCCCCAGCCGACCACAGGGCCCTGCAGCCACCTCCTCAGCCCAAGTTCGGGGGCTGGCCCACTGCCCTGTCCACCCCACGGGGCCCAGAGGGGCAATGAGGGGACTCCCAGCTCTGACCAAGGTGTGCTAAGCCCTGTAGGTGTGGCTTTGGGGGTGACCCCTCAGGACCCCCTGGGCCCGTGTACGGCAGAGTCCCAAGCCTGGGCGACACGGAGCAGGTACGTGGGTACACGGCAGGTCTCCAATTGCCCCATGGCCCGTGGGTTGGGGTCAGCGCCTGGGGTCCCTCCATGTCACCCCCAGCAGCTGACCCCAGGGTCCCAGGGGCCCTCCGAATCCCCCTGTGGGCTGCCTGGAGAGCGGCTCTCCCACACCAGGTCGCACCCTGGGACCTTCCGGCAGCGCTGGAGGGGACCCCAGAAGGCCGATGACCCCCACAGACACCCGTCCACCTTGTCTGCCAGGCCAGTTTCCGCCCACCACCCCCCCCAACAATGCCCGTGCCTCTGGGGCTGGCCGTGACCGTGACCGTGACCCAACGCGGGGCCCTGGAAGCGACCCTCCCCCCGGGCCCCGGGCACAGAGGGGAGGGTGGGCTGGGGCCCTGCAGAGCCCGGCGGCCCCTCCCTCCCTCCCTCCCACCTGGCCCGATGCCTGGGCGGGACAACAGGGGGGCTGGAGCCCAGGTTCCCACCCAGCTCCAGGGGCTCCCCAGGAAACTGCTCTGGGCCGGAGCCCCTGAGGGACGAGACACCTCTAGGCTCCGGACGGGTCTCAGGGGGCTGGTGCCTCTCGGGGCTGGGAGCCACCACGGCCCACGGCCCCAGGAAGGGCGCGCCAGGAATTCGACCCCCAGCTCCACTCCAGCCTCTCACCACGAGTGTCCCCGGACCCAGCACCTCTGTAAACGGGGGTGTGGGGAGCAGGCCTGGCTTCGGAGGGGGCCCGGCCCCCAGCAGCTTCCCAAACCCACCCACGAGAGGGTGAGATGAGAGAGGCAGGTGTGGAGGGCAGCTGTGTATGTGTATGTGTATGTGTGTGTGTGCAGGTGTGTGTACATGTGTATGTGGATGTATATATGCATACGGGGTGTTTATACACGAGTGCGGGTGTACATGTATGTGCAGGTATATGTGTGCTGTTGTGTGCCTGTGTGTACATTGTGTATGCATGTGTGGGTGTGTGTGCACGTGTGAGTGTGTATGTGTATGTGCATGCAGTGTGCAATGTGTGGATGTATTCATGGGTATGTGGGTGTATGTACATATGAGTAGGTGTGTGTACTGTGTGTATGTGTTTGTGTACTGTGTGTGCACGTCTGAGGGTATTCATGTGTGTGTACTGTGTGCGGGTGTGTGTACTGTGCATGTGGGTATGTGTATGTGTATATGTGTGCATGTGGGTGTGTGCACGTGCATTTATGTGTGTACTGTGTGTGCATGTATGTACATGTGTGTGCACATCTGTGAGTATGCCTGTGTGTGTACTGTATGCGGGTGTGTGTGCTGTGTGTTCATGTGTGCGGGTATGCACATGTGTGTACTGTGCGTGCGGGTATGTGCATGTGGGTGTGTATGTGTGTGCACGTGGGGGTGTGAGTACATGTGTGTACATGTGCATGTGGGTGTGTATGTGTGTGCACGTGGGGGGTGTGAGTACATGTGTGTACATGTGCATGTGGGTGTGTATGTGTGTGCATGTGTGGGGGTGTGAGTACATGTGTGTACATGTACATGTGGGTGTATGTGGGTGTGTGAGTATGTGTGTATACATGTGCATGTGGGTGTGTATGTCTGTGCATATGGGGGTTGTGAATGCGTGTGTGTACGTGTGCAGGTGGGGGTATCTGTGGGTGTGCATTTATGTGTGTGCTGTGTGTACATGTGGGGGGTGTGCACGTGGGAGTGTTTGAGTACGTGTGTGTATGTGTGCATGTGGGTGTGTGCAGGTGTGCATTTATGTGTGTGCTGTGTGTGCATGTGTGTGCGCGGCTGCGGGCGCTTTACCTTCTTCTTGGACTTGAAGACATTGCAGCGGAAGGTGTTGCTGGCGCCGTCCCGGGCGATGTAGCTGAAGATCTTCAGGTCCTGCGAGTCGTGGGACACGTAGAAGATCCTGGGGGCGGGGGGCGGCGTCAGCGGCGCCTGTGTCTGCTCCCGAGAGGGTGCCCACCGCACCCCCGGGGGGCTCACCTGTAGATGGGGTCCTGCATCACCAGCATCTTGCTCTCGTCCCACGTCCACTCCTTCTTCTGTGGGAGGGGCCGCGAGTGACCAGACGTTCCCCCCCCACCACCGGCACAGCCCGGCACCTGCAGAAGCCCCAGTGCTGCCCCACCCTGGGCCCCAGGCTGCTGACTGAGATCTCTTCCCGCACCCGGGGGCGACCCAGGCTCCCCAGCTCCCCCGACTGGCCTGGCAGGGGACTGTGGGCGAGGAGGGAGTCAGTCAACTGAGCTGTGTGTGGGGTCCTGCCCCTCCGCCCCCGGCACTGACAGCCCTGTAGGCGCCCAGCTGGCCCGACATGTGGAGTGTCCAGGGGCCTCCCGGCCCAATCACTCCCCTCCAGAGTGGCCACACCCACCGTGTCCTACTCATGACCTTCCCACACAAGAGTCAGGACTCAGCTGGCCCTGGCCCGAAGGCCCTGAGCCCCATGCACACACACCACACTATAGCATAACTGTGCACTACAGCGTAACTGCATATCCCAGCATACTACCATGTAACTGTACACACACCCCAGCACACTACAGCGTAACTGCACACACAACCCAACACACCACAGCGTAACTACACACACACCCCAGCACACTACAGCATAACTCCATACACACCCCAGCATACTACTGCGTAACTGCACACACACCCCAGCACACTACAGTGTAACTGTACACACACCTCAGCACACTACAGCATAACTGCACACACACCCTAGCACACTACAGTGTGAGGGCCCCGCCCTGTCCAGCAGGTAGGACCCTTTGTGGGACTGAGGAGGGGACGCAGCCGAATGAACAGACGCAGAGACAGAGGAGGAGGAGAAAAGGAGAGCTTTATTCACTGGCAGCTACAGCATTTTATACTTGCCTGCTGGGAGGCAGGTAGTGGTATGAGTGCCCAGACCCCGTCTATCATGTCAGGCACAGGTGTCGGCTAGTGGGATGGTAAGGTCAGTCAGGTCAGTAACGACGACCTTGTTAGAGAAGTTTTAATTAGGCCCCTGTTGGAGAAGTGCCAGGCTCTGCCTTACTTGAAGATAAGAGCCAGGATTGAAATATGGCCTCCTACATCTGGCTTCCTACACTACAGCGTAATTGCACACACACCCCAGCACACTACCATATAACTGCACACACCCCAACACACTACAGCATAACTGCACACACATCCCAGCACACCACAGCGGAACTGTGCACACATCCCAGCAAACTACAGCGGAACTGCACATCCCAGCACACTACAGCATAACCGCACACACACCCCAGCGCACTGCAGCATAACTGTACATACCAGCATACTACAGCGTAACTGCACACCCCCGACACACTACAGCGTAACTGCACACACCCCAGCACACTACAGCATAACTGCACACACACCAGCACACTACAGTGTAACTGTGCACACCAGCATACTACAGCGTAGCTGGTCACACACACTACAGTACAGCATAACTGCACTCACCACACACAGCGTAACTGCACACCCACTGCAGCTACAGCATAACTGCACATACATGCCACCATACCACAGCACAACTGTACATACACACACACAGCCACCACGTGACAGTGTAAGCACGTGTGCACATATACACACACTGCAGCTAGAGTAACTGCGCACACACACATACACACACACCACCAGTGCACTGCAACTAACAGCACACATACCACCACCACCACACTCTAAGTAACTGTACACACAAACATACCAAAACAATCTGGCTAAATAAACACATACCCCCACCACCACATTCCGGTTAAGTGCACACACACACACATACACACACACACACGCACGCACACGCCACCACACTCTGGCTAGATGCACCCACACACACAGACGCACTTGCACACCCTGGCCAGCTGCGTCTGCCGCACGGCCCATCCAGTCTCGCCCACGTCAGAGTCCTCGGGAGCCCTTCCAGCCTCGGGGCCTGGGGTCCCGCCAGGTTGGGGCTATCAGAGGAAGCCCAGGAAACGAGGCCCTCAGAGAACAATCCTGTGGGGAAAGTTCCAGGCTAATCCGGCCGCCCAGGCACGGCTGCTCCGTAGAATAAACATTGCTGGCGGGAGCCGGGCCCTGGCCTGTCTGGGCCCCCCGCAGACACGCCGGCAGGAGGGGCTGGGAGCTGCAGGCTGGCACAGAGGGCAGCCCCGGGGCACCTGCACCCCCCTTACCTTCTTCTTCTTCTTCAGGACCACCTTCACCCCGTCCACGGACACCATGATGCTCACTTTCTTCTTCTTGATGTTCTTGGCCTTGAACTCGTACTGTGGGGCAAGAACAGAAACGGGCCCCATCAGCTTCGTGGAGGCCTCGGCAATGCGATGGGGGCTGCCAGCTGGGGGGGCGGGGCAAGCGCCAGGGCAAGTGCTCATGGTGGGGTGCTCCGGCCCCCTACCCACCACCAGGCCGTGACCTCCACCCCCATATCCCACAGCCCCTCTGCAGTGGCTGAAGCTTGGGGCCACACCCGGTGATGCTCGGGGGTGACTCCCAGCTCTGTGCTCAGGGGTCCCCTGGGGGATGGAACCCGGGGGTGGGGGTCCTGCTTGCAAGGCCTGCGGTGCTCGGCCGCGACAGGCAGCAGCGGCCTCTCCTTCCACAGCCGGGACAGGTGCGGGGACAGGTGGGCATCTGAGCACCAGGACAGCCCCGGGCACCTGGCTGCAGGGCGCAGGTGCTCTGGACAGACGCCCGGGACGGAGGAGCTGGGGCACAGCGCCAGGCCAGGACGTCCGCACTGACCGGGGACACACCTGTTCGGCTTGCCCGCAGGCACGCAGGGCTGTCCCTGCTCCCTGGGCTACCGCCAGAGGTCGGCTCTGAGCTCGCTCAGGACACCGAACCCGGGCCCCAGCGAGCTCATTCGCTCAGGACACTGAACCCGGGCCCCAGCGAGCTCGTTCGCTCAGGACACCGAACCCGGGCCCCAGCGAGCTCATTCTCCGGGCTGGGGGACTCAGACAGGGGATAGAACTGGGCTTCTCTGCCAGGGCGGGGAGCGGAGAACGGGGCACAGGGAGGGAGCCCCCGTCTACACCGCAGCCTGTCACACGTTTCCCCGGGATGTAACCCCAGAGGCCCGAGACGGGTGATTCTGGGCTGGCTTCTGGCCCCTGTGTGCAGATACCTTTACGTAGACGTCTTTCAAGAGCCCCCCGAATCCACTGACGGGACCCTCCATATTAAGAAGTCAGGCTCCGCACCCGGAGTTGGCCGAGGGAACTGCCTGACAGGTTGGAATCTGACTCCAGTGCCTGAAGCCCACATCACCTGCACGGTGAACTGCACAGATGTCACGGGAGCCAGATATGGGGGCGGGGCTCCGGGGCAGGGGCGAGGCTGCTGGAGGGCGGGGCTCCAGGACTGGGGCGGGGCTCCAGGAAGGCGGGGTCTTAGAAGAATGAAGTTTCTAGTGGATGGGACCCCAAGACAGGGGTCTAGAGGACTGAGCTCCCGGTGGGCGGAGCAGGGAGCTTAGAAAACAGAATCCCCTGGGGGCGGGGGCTACTAAACAGAGGGCGGGGCTCCGGGAAGACAGAGCTCCTGGTGGGCGGGGCTATTGAATGGAGGGCGGGACCCTGGGAGAACAGGGCTTCTGGTGGGCCGGGCTACTTATCAGAGGGCGGAACCCTGGGGAGACCGGGGCTCCTGGTGGGCGGGGCTACTGGACGGAGGGCGGGACCCTGTGGAGAACGGGGCTCCTGGTGGGCGGGGCTACTGAACAGAGGGCGGGACCCTGGGGGAGAACAGGGCTCCTGGTGGGCGGGGCTACTGAACAGAGGGCGGGACTCTGGGGAGAACCGGGCTCCTGGTGGGCGGAGCTCTGGGAAGACAGAGCTCTTGGTGGGCGGGGCTACTGAATAGAGGGTGGAACTCTGGGAGAAAAAAATTTACTGGTGGGTGGAGCTACTGAACAGGAGGCGGGGCTCTGGGAGGTCAGAACTCCTGGTGGGCGGGGCTCCCGGAGGACAATGGAGCCCACTCCCAGGCACGGGGCCAGCCTCCCTGAGGTCTGATGGACCTGCTGTCCAGCTCCTTTGCAAATAAGGGCCTTCTGCCAGCCGGCAGCAACGCTTCCCAGGGGTCTGACGCACTTGCAAAACGGTTCCGACCTTGGCCTGACTGGGGGACCAGCTGGGAAGCGGATAACCTGGTTCTGTAGCTGGGGTCAAGGGGAAGATCTCACATGCAGGGCCACTGAGAAGGGCAGGGAGCATAGGCGGGGGGACAAGCAAGGGCAGGAGGGGGGTGGCAGCCCCCCTTTCCAGCTGAGACCCCCACCCCCTGACCCACCCTGCCTCTTCCTTTCAGCCTGTGGCCATGGCTCCAGCGACACAGATGGCCAGGTTAGTGATGGCAGGCGAGTGGACAGCGGGGGCCTGAGGACCTCCCATCTCCACGACTCAGCCCCCGGGCTGACACCTCTTTCCGTGAGGGCCATCGGGGTTCTGGGCTCCTGGTGGGGTCACCATGGGACCCCCGCAGAAGGGACAGACTGAGACTCGGACATGTGAGGGGCAGGTGGCAGGGGCCGGAAGCCGAACATGGACACGGGCCGAGACGCCCCATGCTCCAGGGCGTTTCTGCCTGGGTCTGAGCCCGAGGCCCTTTCCGGGTGGCTCCTGAAAGCCCTGTGTGTCTGGGGAGTGAGTGGGCGGCCGGCTGGGCCCTGGGCAGGAGGACACAAGCCATCAGGAGCAAGGATTATGCCAAAAAAAAGAATCTCATCAAAGGATCTGGAATGAAAAGCACGAAGGCGCGGCGCGGGGACTCTCCTTGACCTGCTTCCGCCGAGCTCCTGGGCAGGGCACCAAGGCTGGCCGCGGGGAAGGTGGCTGAGCCCTCGGCTCCAGGCAGCGCTGGCCCCACAGAACGCCAGGGCACTCGGGAGACGGGGTCTGAGCCCCACACCGGGCGGGGCCCAACACAGAACGCCAGGGCACTCGGGAGAGGGGGTCTGAGCCCCCACACCGGGCGGGGCCCAACACGGAACCCACAGGAGCATAAGGGAAAGACAGCCCAAGGGGCTACGGGGAGTGGGGGGTGGGCGCTGGGCTGGGCCTGGCCCCAGGACACGGGTGGAAGCAGGACTTCTGCCAGATTTGGGGGGGTAGGAATACCCTGTTTCTCAAGTGCTAAAGTCCTCAATTCCCCCCTTCCTTCCTTCCTTCCTTCCTTCCTTCCTTCCTTCCTTCCTTCCTTCCTTCCTTCCTTCCTTCCTTCCTTCCTTCTTTCCTTCCTTCCTTCCTTCCTTCCTTCCTTCCTTCCTCCCTTCCTTCCTCTTTCCTTCCCTCCTTCCTTCCTCTTCCCTTCTTTCCCTCCCTTCCTTCCTCCCTTCCTTCCTTCCTTATTTCCTTCCTTCCTTCCTTCCTTCCTTCCTTCCTTCCTTCCTCCCTTCCTTCCTCTTTCCTTCTTTCCCTCCCTCCCTTCCTCCCTCCCTTCCTCCCTCCCTTCCTTCCTTCCTTCCTTCCTTCCTTCCTTCCTTCCTTCCTTCCTTCCTTCCTTCCTTCCTTCCTTCCTCCCTCCTTCTTCCCTCCCTCACTCCCTCCCACTTGGCAGTGCTCAGGGCTCACCCCTGGCTCTGTGCTCAGAGATCATTCCTCAGGGGATCACGCACAGTGCTGGGGACTGACCCTGGGTTGCCCACATGCAAGGCACCTCCCCTATCCGCTGGACTCTGGCTCCCGCCCCCCTAAGGTCCCCAGTCCCTGTCAGCTCAAACCCTGCACAGCCCTGGCCGGCGCCCTCTCTCCTCAGGCCCAGGAACCCCGTGGCGGGGGGTGGTCAGGGGCTCCAACCCAGGCTTCCCCCTGTGCCCCCAGCAGCACCCTGGGGTGCAGCAGGGAATGTGGGAAGACACAGCCCCGCCCCCCCCCCCCCCCCCCCGCCCCATGTCTCCATCCTGACCCCAGGCCCCCAGGCCCGGGGACACTGGAGTCCGGCCAAGCGTCCCCTCTGGCAGAGGCGAGGAAGCGCAGCCACCCCACGGCTGTCCCAGCGCTGGGGGGTCCCGCAGCGTCTTACTCATGCAGCTTCCTCTCCCGCCTCCATCTACATCCCCTAATCTATGCAGAAGACGTTCTGGCACATTCTCCTTCAAACGTCCCTTCCTCCAACTCTCCCGCCGCAGGGGGACACCTGCAGGCAGGAAAGGCCGCAGGCAGCTCTGCGGGACCCCCGTGGTGTGGACCCCAGAGGGTGGCTCCTCCCTCCGTGACGCCCCCCACCCCCGGGGCCCCAAGCATCTGTGTCCGGTTCACCCAGAACCTTCCTTCAGCACAGCACACAGGGGCAGCCTGTGCCCTCCACTGAGCTGTCACCCGTCTGTAACCGTGTCTGCGGGCCCCACGGGACCCCTGGGTGGTGCAGAGCAGAGGGGAGCAGGGGACAGGTCGGGGCTGGCCTAGAGTCAGCACCCTGGGGAGCCCTCTCCTCATTCCCCCATCCCAGTCTCGATCCTTCTAGAAGGACACCTGGGCCATGACAGGGCAGCAGGGTGGGAAAAGGGCTGGGGGGCTGGTGCCTGCGGGCCCCAGCTCTGCCACCATGGGTGCCCCGGGAGTTGATGTAGGCAGGCAGATTAGAGAAGCCCCCACCCCCATCATGGCAATGGAATGTCTCTTTTTTGGTTGTTTTTTTTTTGCTTTTTGAGTCACACCCGGCGGTGCACAGGGGTTCCTCCTGGCTCTGCACCCAGGAATTACTCCTGGCGGTGTTCAGGGGATCCTATGGGATGCTGGGAATCGAACCTGGGTCAGCCCCGTGCAAGGCAAATACCCTACCCGCCGTGCTATCACTCCAGTCCCCCTTTTAAAAAAATTTTACTGAGTCACCATGAGATACAGTTACAAACTTTCATGTTTGAGTTTCAGTTATACACTGATGGGACACCCATCCCTCCACCAGTGCACATTCCCCACCACCAATGTCCCCAGAATCCCCCCCACACACACCCGTCCCAACCCTCCCCCTGCCTCCACAGCAATTTCCCCCATACTCTTGCTCTACTTTGGGGCATGATGGTTTGTCTGTACACTGAGAGGTTATCATGTTTGGTCCTTTATCTGGCAATGACATTTCTGGAAGTAATAAAGCCACTGTCCTAACTCTGAGCCACCTTGGCTCCAGAGAGCAAGTCCTGATAAGGCCTTCCCCCGTAGCAGGCCCGCCCTGCAGAAAGGGCCTGAAGGAAATTACTCAGAACCCTCAATTCCTTCCTTTAATCTGAATAACCCTCAGCTAGCCCAGACCAGAGGCTGGACCCACCCTCCAAGGGAAGATCCCAGCAGGAATAAAAATCAGAGAAAAGGAGGGTTGTTTTATTTTTGCTTTTTGGGTCACACCCAGCGATGCACAGGGGTTGCTCCTGGCTCTGCACTCAGGAATCACTCCTGGCGGTGCTCGGGGGACCCTATGGGATGCTGGGGATCGAACCTGGGTTGGCTGCGTGCAAGGCCATCGCCCTCCCCACTGTGCTATCGCTCCAGCCCCGAAAAGGAGTTTGTTTTTTTTTTTTTTTTTTGCTTTTTGGGGTCCCACCCAGCGAGGCACAGGGGTCACTCCTGACTCATGCACTCAGGAATCACCCCTGGCGGTACTCAGGGGACACTATGGGATGCTGGGATTCGAACCCGGGTTGGTCGCATGCAAGGCCAACGCCCTTCCCCGCTGTGCTATCGCTCCACCCTCCCACCCCTGCCCCCCCCCAAGGAGTTTTCAAGAGGATCATCTCCAAGGCAAGACAAGAACCCAGCAGCAGCAGCCCGGGTGAGGCCGGGACCCACGTTCCTTTCCTGCAAAGAGCCAACTCCTCACCCCAGCCTGAGTCCGGGACTCCCCGGGGTTCCCCGGGGTGGAACTCCCACGTGGATGTCAGGCGGGGGCTGGGAGACTGGGGGCCGCGCGGGGGCTCATCTGCCCGGGGTTGAGACTTTATCCGTCTGAGCCTCCCTGGCGGCCTTGGGGTGACCTTCTCTCCCTCTGTCTCCCATAAGCCACCCAAGGGGGCCCCTCCTGGCCCGGCCTCCCCCAAGCCTGGCGAGCAAACAGTCACCTTGGGGTGCAGGGTTAGAGCTGGGCCAACCCGGCCCCACGGAGAGACCCCTGAGCAGAGTCAGCCCTGGGTGAAGCAGGGCAGGTGGGGGTGGCCGCCCCCTCCTGAGGGGCGCCCCGTCCCAGCCCGTCAAAGGGCCTGGTGACCGATGCCCAGCGGACATTACCGGGGCCCAGCACTGCCTCGGGGTGATGCACCCCGCCTACCCCAGCTCTCGCCTGTCATCTCTGGGGGGGACATGCCCAGACAGCCCGGACCTTCCCCCCACCCCGCCACGCCCCTGGGGGTCCGGCCCTGCCAGCTCCCGAGGAAGAAAGCCTCAGCAGGGCACCCGTCCAGGGTCAGGCCCGTGACCCCCTACACGGATCCGAGGAGACATGGCAGGACGGCTGCAGCCATTTCTGCGGCGTGAGACACCCACCCCCACCCCAGTCTTGGGCAAGGCGTCCGCGGGCAGAGATGGGGCTGGGCACCAGGAAACAACTGAGAGGGAGAGAGAGGGAGGGGGAGAGAGAGAGAGAGAGACAGAGAGAGAGAGAGAGAGAGAGAGAGAGAGAGACAGAGAGAGAGAGAGAGAGAGAGAGAGAGGGAGGAAGGGAGGGAGGGAAAGAGGGAGAGAGAGAGAGGGGGAAAGAGAGAGGGGGAGAGAGAGAAGGAGGGAGAGAGAGAGGAGAGGGAGAGAGAGGGGGAGAGAGGGGGGGAGAGAGAGGGGGAGGAAGAGAGAAGGAGAGGGAGAGAGAGAGGGAGGGAGAGAGAGAGAAGGACGGAGAGAGAGAGAGGGAAGAAAGACAGGGAGAAAGAGGGAGAGAGAGAGGGAGGGGGAGAGAGAGGAGGGGAGAGGGAGAGAGATAGGGAGGGGGGGAGAGGGAAAGGGAGAGAGAGGGAGGGGGTGGGGAGAGAGGGAGAGAGGGAGGGGGAGGAGAGGAGGGAGGGAGAGAGGGAGAGAGGGGGGGAGAGAGAGAACGCAAACACTGCACCAGAGGGAGAGAGCAGATTGGAGGCGCCAGGCTGAGCTGGGCTGGAGGGGAGGAAGCGTGTGCGCACGTGTGTGTGTGTGTGTGTGTGTGTGTGCGCGCGCGTGTGTGTCTATTAAGGTGGCTGTGACTTGCCCCCTCCTCACCTCACTGCAAACAATGCTTTGCACCCTAGCCGGGTGCTCTGCAAATATTTGGGAGGTGATGACTTAAATAGCAAGGAAGCGATGCTAAATCATTCATTCTGCATCATTTGCAAGTGAGAGTAGCTGCCACTTCTGGGGGAGCCGGAGCCCTCCCGGCTGCCTGCCTGGGAGAAGGCATCAGTGCCTAGAGACGCAGCTCGGGTCTCCCGCCTGGCTCTGGAGGCTCGGAACGCCTTCATTGGAGGTGGAGGCCCTGGAGGAGGCTGGGATAAGAGTCAGAATGGAGGCCGGGATGGGGGCCAGGATGGGGGATGGGATAGAGGTTCGAGCTGGGGTCAGTGAGCCCAGAGGGAAGCGTGCTCTCAGGAAGGCTGTTTCTATCAGAGATACCATCTGCTGTGGTCAGGTCTAAACCAACACTTCCCGCGTCTGAAAACCCGTTATATAGAATATAAATGGAATAACATCACTTGAGGCTGACACCCAAGGACAGTACATACAAGGGCCAGGAGGACTGCCCCATAGCTGGAAGACTACTTCATGAGTGGAGGGGAAAAGAAGGCAGGTGGAATAGAGAAGGAATCACTAAGAAAGTGATGGCTGGAGGAACCAGCTGGGATGGGAGATGCATGCCGAAAGTAGATAATGGACCAAACACACAGTGACCTCTCAGTGTCTGTGTTGCAAGTCATAATCCCCAAAAGTAGAGAGAGAGTAATGGGGAATATTGTCTGCCTTAGAGGCAGGGGGAGGGTGGGAAAAGGTGGGGAATGTGCACTGGTGGAGGGATGGGTGTTTGATCATTGTGAGATTGTAACCCAAACATGAAAGCTTGTAACTATCTCACGGTGATTCAATAAAATTTAAAAAAACCTTGGACACACCCATTTCTGGTAACCACGCCCATTTCTTTCAGCCACGCCCATTTCAGCCATGCTCATCTGTGACCACACCCACATCGTGCAGCCACTCCCATTCCCCCAATCACAGCCACACTCTAGCCACACCCATTTATGGCCACGCCCATATTCTTAAAACCACGCCTTTAGCCACGCCCACTTCTTCCACTCAAAGCCACGCCCATTCTTGCGACCACATCCACATCTAACCACGCCCATCCAGGCCACACCCAGCTCATACAGCCACGCCTAGAGAGTATGGCCACGCCCCTTTTAGCTCTAGGCTCTGGAGGGCGGGTCTGCAGTGAGGCCCCGGGGCTACCAGCAGGGCAGCCCCTCCTGCAAAGCTGCTGGGGTGCCTATTCCCCACCCCCTTCCTGGAGCCCTGGGGTCCTTCAGGCAGAGAAGTGAAACTGCCCAGGCTCTGTGGGAAGAGGAAGGACAATGGACAAGATGTCCCGGTCCGGTTCCGGAAACTCCCTGCGGTTATCTGAGAGCCAGATGCCATAAAGGACGTTAGTCGTCAGTCAGAGCAGCCTTCTGGGGACTTTGCGAGACCCACCTCGGGGCTTTCACGGCATCAACAAGCTGGCTCTGTTATTTATCTCTTCCAGGTGACTTTTGACTTTCAAACAATGCCTGCCTGGGGGGCGGGAGGCTGGGGGGGCCACACCCAGCACTGCCCAGAGACCACATGTCCCCTCCCTGACCACAAGGACAGGAAAGGTGGGAAAATAAATCTGTGAGAGTCGGCAACTCCCGGGGCCTCTGAGCCGATGGGTGTGCACTGGCCTCCCCAGCTCCGGGCCTGTCCGTCCATCCGTCCATGTGTCGGTTAGTGCCCAGGCAGGAGGGCGACGGGCAGGGCCTGAGCATGCGTGAGGGACCACTGCGGCGTGTCTGGGTGGCGCGAGGGCACAGGACTCAGTCCTGGGGGCCGCAGGGCTGGCCTGCCTCAGGGGTAGCCGGGCCCCCTGCCCCTTGCGGCTGTTCTCAGGGTGCTCCCGTGGGGTGCTCTGAGGGTGCTCTGAGCCTTGAGGGGCCTCTTGGCTCCTCCCACGGGGTGCCTGGGACCCTACGGCCCCGCACCCCCGCTGAACTGGGCAAATCCGGCCCCAGCCCAGCCCAGAGCAGCAGGCGCAGGGGCAGCCGGCAGGGGCCCAGCCGCAGTGGGCGCCCCCATGCTGGCACATTCAGGCCTACAAAGGCACGCGGCAGCGCTGAGCTGCTCTGCCCAGGGAAAGTCTTTATGGCGGTTGCCGGGGAGATGGCTCAGATGCCGTTACCATAGAAACCGTTGCGCCTGTCTATTGTCCATCACCCTGGACCGAGAGGCGGGCGGAGTGGGGGGTGCTGCGGGGCGGGGGGCTGAGCAAACCCAGGAGAGTTGGGTTTTTGTCAGGGCGAGAAAGACAGACGGAGGTGGGTCCCCGGACTTGGTCGGGCTCAAACAAAACCACCATCTCCCGAGGAGACAGTGCTCCCCGCCCCACCCCGCCCCAGAGGTTCCTCCGCCCACGCACGGCGGGGGGAGGGCACTCCCCCGCTGCCCTTCCCTCCTGCCCTCTGGAAGCCGGGCACAGTTGGAGGAGCGTGATGCCCGCATGTGCCCCCGGTACGGAGTTGCAGTGGCGCACGGGGACTTGAAAGTGCCAACCGCCCTCGCGGGAGGGAGAGTCCAGGTGGCAGCACGGCCCGGGGGGGGGGGGGGACAGTGGCCTCAGCTGCGACTGCGGCTGCAGGATGAGGCGGTGGCCCGGACAGCCCCGTCCTGAGGGAACCCGTGGGACAGGCAGGAGACTGTCCACGGCGTGAGCCTGAGCCCACGGCTGCCACCTTTTGAGGCTTTCGGCCAGGCCTTGGCCCCGGGGTCCCCGATGCCAGGACATGGGGCCGACCTGGGCAGAGCCGGCACGCTGGAAACCGGGAAACGCCCTCCAACACTCGGCAGAGCCCCCCGAGCATGCGCAAAGAGGTTGCTTGTTAGTGTGGGGCCCGCTCTGTCTCCCAGGCAGGGACCTGCCCGCACCGACCCGCACTCGCAGCTGCCCACACCTGCCCGCACCTGTCCTCACCTGCTCACGCCTGCTCACGCCTGGCCTCACCTGTCCACACCTGCCCAAATCCAGTGGCACTGATCCACACATTCACAGTTGCCTGCTCTTGCCCACACCTGTCTACACCTGCCTGTACCTGTCCTCACCTGCCCGCACCTGTCCACACCTACCCGCACCTGTCCACACCTGTCCACACCTGCCCATACCTGTCCACACCTGCCCGCACCTGTCCACACCTGCCCGCACCTGTCCACACCTGCCCGCACCTGTCCACACCAACCCACACATCCATTCCTGTTCTCACTTACCCGCCCCGGAGACCCTCGGGGCCGAGTCCAAGCCCACCCGGTCCTGCTGTGCCGGATCCCTGGTGCTGAGTGGAGGGGTCAGGTGGTCCACACCCAGGGGTGGCCCTGCAGCCTGTGGCCCTGCCCCCACCCTGTCAGGACAGAACCATCCGGAACATTCTCCACTGCTTTCCTGCTCTTCTGCTCTTTACTTAGCATGTCTGCTTGTTCCTCATGACAGTGGGGGGGGGGGGGCAGACAGCCTCATGCCGCCCCAAGGTGCATCAGCAGCCGAGGGAGTACCTGCAGGGTCCCCGGCGATATCCCTGGGCCCGGGGACCACAGACGCCCCCAGCCCTGCACTGACCCGGCCTCGCAGACACAGCCACGTGGAGAACGAGGTGCCTGGTGCCCCCCCTCGCTCCCCCGTCCCGGTTCCCCTTCTCCTGCCACGTTCCCGGTGATGCCCCGGCATGCCACCGCGAACAAGCTCTCCGAGGTGGGATCTCGGGCATGTTCCGGACCCCCACAGTGACAGGGGGCCGCTGGACAGGCCCCCGGAGGTTCCTGAGAGCATAGAGCACTGTTCTGGGAGCACAACGCAGTGGGAGGGCTGCCCTGATGTGTCTGTGTGTTTGTGTGTATATGCGCACATGTGTGCATGTGTGTACGGGTACTGCAAGTGTGTGTCTAAGTATGGTGTGAGTGTGTGTGAGAATGTGTACAAATGTCTGTGTATTCGTGTGTTTGTGTGTACATGTATGTACACACACGTGTTCGTGTGTGTGCATGTGTGTGCACACGTACAGACATGCAGAGGAGTCCCTCGGGGAGGTGGCCCCCCGGGTGCTGGGACAAAGGTCCAGGCTGCGGGCAAGCGCCTGTGAGCCCTCCCTGCAGGGGCGGCCGGATGCGGGCTGGTGGGGATGGGCCTTCCCGGGGCGGCAGGAGCAGGGCAGGCGGGCAGGCGCCGGGACAGTGGCAACCTTACTCCTCTCCTCGCTGTCCTGAGTCACCTCCTGTGTGCGGGCCGAGGGGCTCGCCCCAGGCTCTCGCCCCGGCCCGGCCCGGCCCCCTGCACTGTCCCCGAGCTGTGGTGGTGGGTCTCGGGAGAGGGCAGTGAGCGTGCGCGGGGACTTCCCCTCCGCAGGGACTATTCCCAGCCAGCAGCTCAAGCCGTAAATTAAAACAGAGACAAGTGGAGCAGTGGCCCCCGGGGACAGCCCGAGCCGGCGGGCGGCACCAGGCAACCAGCCGCGGCTCCACTCCGCGCCTGAGGACAGATGGGCGCCTTCCGCTCCGGCAGCTGGACCCCCGGTGCCGGGCGGCCACACTCGGGACCTGAGCAACGCATCGCAACGTTTGCTCCCCGGCACCCCATCTGGTCCCCCGAGCCCGCCAGGAGTGACCCCCGAGTGCGGAGCCAGGAGCCGGCTCTGAGCGGTAACTGCCGGATGTGGCCCCCAAACAAAAAATAAACAAATAAAATGGTGACTCACAGCAGCTCTCCGGGCCCACGAGGCCAGAAGCCCCGGGAAAGCCAGCAATTACCTGTGAAGGCCACCAAGGAGAGGGGAGCGTCAGGGCGGGACAGCGACAGCCTGGGGCCGTGGGTCTGGTCAGCAGTGAGCGAGTGACAAATGAGCGAATGAATGAATAAATGAATGAGTGAGTGGGTGAATGAAGAAGTGAGTGAATGATGAATGAGTACATGACTGACAAGTGAGTGAATGAATGAGTGGCTGCGTACAGGGATAAGTGAATGAATGAGTGAAGGAATGAGTCGGTGAGTGGGTGGATGAGTGAATAAGAGAAATGCTGAATGAATGAGTGAATAAATTAGTCACTGAACGAGTGAATGAGAATTGAGTAAATGAATTAAGTGAGTGAGTAAATAAATGAGTGAGTGAATGAATGAGGGAATGAGTGAGTGAATGCAGGAGCCACAGTACAGCACTAGAGGCGAGAGCTGGCCTCTGGGCGAGGGGGTGGGAGGTGGGTCCAGGTGGTCACAGCTGGGCTGGGCCTACCCTGATCCGGGCGTCCCCACTCAGCCCTCTGGGGCAGGCGGTCAGCACCCAGGGCGGGGCCCAGCTGCCCCGAGGGCAGCCCGACCTTTCAGCTCTGGCCCAGGTCACGGGGGACTCAGCACAGCACCGGCCCGGCTCCAGGCGGCCAGAAGGTGGGACCCGGAAGCTCATCACTCACCGCGGGGGCCCAGGGCAGGAGTCCAGACGCGGAGGGCCTCGGATTGGGCAATCAGTGTCAGCCCTATCTGCCGGGCGAGAGGAAGCTGGAGGCGAGGGCGGGCAGGGCTCCTGGCCTGGCCCTCGTCCAGCTCCTGCCCGCCGGCAGGAACTCCCGGCCTCCGCGTGCCAAGTTCCGGGAGGTTCTCTCGGGGCAGAGGCCGGCGGCACCGAGCCAAGGACCGGAGGCTGGATGGGTGGGGCCTCCGTCCCTCTCGGCATGGGGCGAGCACGGCCCCCGTGACCCCGTCCATGGCCACTCCGGGTGCCGCGTGTCCCCAGGAGGGCTGTGCAACCAGGCGTCGTGTCTCGGGTGCAGGGCCCGGCTGAAGTCCCGGCAACGGCCAGACCCGAACCAGGACAGCGGCCCTGGGGGCACTGCCCAGCCCGAGGGAACAGCTTGCTGCCCCGCGGGAACAGGCCCCAGGGCGAGTTAGGCCAACGGGGCGCAGGACGCGGGAACCTGGGGCCGGGTGTGAGACTTTGATCCCGGCTCGGGAGAGACCCCTGCCCACACCCGGCGCCCGGGAGGGTCTCAGCGTGGAAGCTGGCGGGGCCGCCCCAGAGCCGGGCCTCTCACGCACTCCGGTGGGGAAGGTGGGTGAAAGGGCTGGATCGCAGGCCCATTGCGGGGGCCCGAGGAGGAGGAGGAGGAGGAGGAGGAGGAGGAGGAGGAGGAGGAGGAGGTAGCTGGGGCCAGCCTGGGAGTGGCCCCGGGAGGCTGAGCACAGTCGGCCCCAACAGACGCACCTCGGCCACCCCAGAAATGTGCCCAGCTCCGGGCCGCGTGGTGCCTCCCTGTCATTTCACTCGGCCAGTGGCCGCGCTGCCCGGGACCCCCAGGGGCCAGGACGGACAGACAGACGGGCTGGCAGAGCGGCTCCTGGCACTGTGAAGGCCTGAGCAAACCCCCAGGACGGCGGTCTGGACGCCCCCCGCAAGCCCCCCAGACAGATGAGGAAGGCCGGACCCTGTGAATGGCTGGGCCGGCCACGATGCTCCCCCAGGCCCGGTGGGCCAGACCCCGAGACCACCGCGGACCACACCAGCCCCTTCCCCAGGACCCGGGCAGGAGCTCGTGGCCCGCCCCCCTCCCCGCGTCCCTGCACCTGACCCCCACGGCCTTCCCAGGACCCCAGCCGGGCACGGCCCCTTCCTACCACGTGGCCCCCTCGGGGACTTCCCGGGCACCGCCCTGCGTGGACGGGGACTGCCCTGGGCAGGGTGTGCCCAGGGGAGGCCAGGGCCCGCTCTGCAGACACCCACGCACCAGAGCAGGGGCGGGGCGGGGAGCGGGCACAAAGGTGACGGCTGCATGCAGAGTCTCGGCTGCCCAGGGCTCGGAGGGGGAGGAGTGCAGCTTCCTTAGCGGGGAAACAGCCAGGGGTGGGCATGGGGGAGAGGGTCTTCAGGCCCCCTCCCCGCCGCATCCCTAGAAACAGGCTCCCCTGGGGCGTGCAGGGAGAGGGGCAGCCACAAGAGTCTCCACCTGCTTGGACCCCCACCTGCCTCCCGCCCAGTACAGCGGCCACTCTTGTCCTAACTGACCCCAGACACCCGCGGGCAGAAGCTCTGCCTCGTCTCTGGGCCCTCACCGGCTCCCTTGGGTGCCCCCAGGCCGACAGCCCTGTGGCTGTCTGTCCAGCTGCCTCTCCAGGCCAGCTGCTCTCGGTCACAGGGGTCACCTTGGGCTTCCCTCGCCCTCCGGGAACACCCAGCACCCAGGCCCTCCCGTTCCTGGGCCAGGCACCTCGGGAGGGGTCCCGGAGACTCCCACCATGTCTCCTAAAATTTACTTATGTTTTGGGGCTGGAGAGATAGCACAGTGGGTAGGGCGTTTGCCTTGCACGCGGCCGACGCGGGTTCAATTCCCGGCATCCCATAGGGTCCCCCAAGCACCGCAGGAGTGATTCCTGAGTGTAGAGCCAGGAGGAACCCCTGTGCATCACCGGGTGGGACCCAAAAAGAAAAAAAAATTTACTTATGTTTTGGCTTATTGGGTCCCACCCGGCGATGCTCAGGGGTTCCTCCTGGCTCTGTGCTCAGGAATTACTCCTGGCAGTGCTCGGGGGACCCTATGGGATGCCGGGGATCGAACCTGGGTCGGCCGCGTGCCAGGCCAACGCCCTCCCTGCCGGACTGTCTCCGGTTCTTCCACCCGTGTTCCCTTCCATGGATTTTACGTGTTTTCGTTCGTGTTGATGCTCTGGGCTGACTCCTGACTGAGCTCAGGGCACCCTGTGGGATGTTGGGGATCGAACCCAGGTCTGCTGCCTCGTGCCAGGCTAGCATCGCCCCTGCTGTGCTGCGGCTCTGGGCCCCCCGTGGAGTCTGAACTGGGGTTCGGACCCGCACGCAGGGCCCCCGGCCCACATCGCTGAGGCAGGCAGACGCGGCCGCGGGGATGAGAAATAAAACGGCCGTGTGCTGACCAGACGCCGCACGAGACACGGTCAGCAAGAGCGGGGGGCAGGAGGGAGAGAGGTGCCACCCGGCCCTCCTCACCCCTGCTGGGCAGGGGCGGCAGAGGAGGGGCCGGCTGCTCCCACGGGAAGCAGGAATGTGTGGAATGCCTTATCTCCGGGCAGCCCCGCCAGACGCCAGCAGGGCCCCGGCCTGGTCTCCATCAACGCAGCGGGCAGGCCTGGCCCCGGGCCCGGGGGGGCTCACCTGGCTGGTGGGGGGGCTCACGGGCAGAACACCAGGAGCGGCGCGGGCCCTGTCGACAGCGTGTCTGCCTGACCCTTCCCGAGCCCCTCAGGTGCACCCCCGGGTGCAGGGGGACCCCAAAGCCAGGCGACGTCTGTCCAGTGGCTGCTTCCGGCCGTCAGGATTACCAGGTCCCAGCTTCCTGTTTCCGGCTTGGGGGCCTCGGCTTCTCCAGCTGGGGGGCTGCAGACCCCCTGCTCCTGCCCCCCTGCCCGCCCCCCTGTCCAGCTCGCCGAGCGGAGTGGACGGAAGCACTGGGCCTCGCCCCTGTCTGCTCGCTCCTGGGCGGGGCTGCAAGGGGCCTCGGCTCAGGGTCTGCAGCAGCTCGGCCCTGTGCCCCAGACCTCCCCCTGTTCCCCTCCTCGCCCCAGCCCTGCCCCAGCCAGGCGTGCCCCCCCCACAGCCCGGGGTCACAGGCAACAGGGCAAGCTGGAGCACCCGGGGATGGCCCTGACCAGCCCGGGTGGGCCTGGACGCGGGGAAGGAGCTTTGCAGTGGGGCTGGAGGGAGGCGGGGGGCGGGCGGAGAGTGGCCTGGCCGGCCGGGGCGCCCCTCCTGACAGTCTAAACAAGCGCCCAGACGGCCAGACCAAACAGAGGCGGCCTGGCCGGGGAAACACCTCCGGGGGGGCACGGCGAGGGGAGCTGCGGGCCGGGGGACGGGGCGGAGGCCCCACACCTGACGGGGCTGGCCTGACGTCCCCCCTCCGCCATGGCCACCGAGAGCCAGTCAGCCCAGGCGCGGCCCCTCCCGCCACCCTCGACTGGTGACGGGCACCACGGGAACAGCCAGACCCCGTGAGCGGCGGGCAGTGCCCCCAGAAGCCTGCTTCCGTGGCTGGACACGGGGCCCGCCCTGGCCTGCTCGTGCCGTGGGGGGGGGGACAGGGAGCGCCACAGCCTGGAGGGCCCCACCGACACTCCCAGGGGCCCGCCGCCCTCCCAGGCCAGCCGCACGCACGGCGACAGGCCAGCAGGACACGGGCCGCCGGCAGAGCCGGTGGAAATGACGGCCGGGATCTGTCACTCGGCCAGTGACAGGAGGGGCAAAGCGCCACCTCCATCCACCCACGGCCACTGCCAACTGCACACTGTGTCACTAACCACGGCCGACACCAAGCACACCGTGTCACTAACCACGGCTGACACCAACCACAGCGTGTCACTAACCACGGCCGACACCAACCACACCACGTCACTAACCCCGGCCGACACCAACCACAGTGTGTCACTAACCACAGCCGACACCAACCACAGCGTGTCACTAACCCCGGCCGACACCAACCACAGCGTGTCACTAACCACGGCCGACACCAACCACAGCGTGTCACTAACCACGGCCGACACCAACCACACCGTGTCACTAACCACGGCCGACACCAACCACACCGTGTCACTAACCACGGCCGACACCAACCACACCGTGTCACTAACCACGGCTGACACCAACCACAGCGTGTCACTAACCACGACAGACACCAACCACAGTGTGTCATTAACCACGACAGACACCAACCACACCGTGTCACTAACCACGACCGACACCAACCACACCATGTCACTAACCACAGCTGACACCAACCACAGCGTGTCACTAACCACGACAGACACCAACCACACTGTGTTACTAACCACGGCCGACACCAACCACACCGTGTCACTAACCACAGCCGACACCAACCACCCCATGTCACTAACCACGGCCAACACCAACCACAGCGTGTCACTAACCACTATTGGCACCAGCCACACACCATGTAACCGTGTCACTAACCACAGCCAACACCAACCACCCCGTGTCACTAACCCCGGCCGACACCGCCCGTAGCCACAGCAACAGAAGCAGCAATGACCCAAGCACCCGCAGCGGGTGACGGGGTGTCACTGGCCCTTCCACCCTCCTTCTTGTGGAGAGCCTCCATGGAACCGTGCTTCGTGAACACCTGTTTCTTGTTGGTTGCACCGTGCTTCGTGAACAACACCTGATGGGGAATCAGGATGTCTTGTCACGCTCACAAGTTACGGCTAGTTTATCAGCTGCAGACACTTGGGGGCAAACACGAGCAGGAGAAGTATATAAGGGGGGAAGTCACCTAGCTAGTTGGTTCTCCCTCATGCGTCCCCCTTTCCTCCTTCCTCCTCGTCCCCGTTCCTGATTTCTTCTCTAACGCATGAGAAAGTTCCTGAATAAATCGCAGCCAAAAGGATCTCCGAGTTGCGTGTTTCTTCGCTGGACGAAGCGGCGCGCGACACCTTCTGACAGGATCAAGTGGGTCTCGGCCCGCTCAGGGGGGCGCGCATCGGCCTCACAGCAGTGGGGGGGCCCTGGCCACATTCCCACAGCTCAGGACCCGCGCAGCCAGAGCAGGGAGGAGGCCCCAGGCCGCCACACAGACCCAAGTTCCAGCCGTGCGGCCCAGACAGCCACGGCCGGTGCCAGCGGCACTCCCGCCCTCACCGGGGCCAGCGCCCACCACACCCCGGCCCCACCGGGCCCCCCACTCACCCTGATCCGGCGCATGGCGGCCACGATCTCCACCCTGCTGTTGGGCCTCGGCACGTCCAGGCTCCCCACGTACTGTGGAGAGAAGGAGAGTGGTGAGAAGGGGAGCGGGGGAGGGCGCGGGGGCCCAGGTGCGACCCCCAAGTCGAGACAGAACAGAGGGCGGAGGGGGGTGAAGGACGGGCAGGGATGGGACACCCTGTCCAGGGTCCGGACGTGCCCGGGACTTGACCCTTGACCCATGTTTCTCAGAATGCGCGACAGGCCGAGCTGGGGACCAGCGGGGGGACCCCCATGTCACCCCGCCCCAAGGAGTCACCTGCGGGTTTCACCGCCCCTTCCTCCTTCTGCCACTGCCCCGAGCCACGGAGGCCCCCAGCCCCCGAGTGCACATGACACAGCAGGACTGGCCTGGCCCCCGCCCCCAGGGGAGCACCAGGCAGACCCAGGGGGCGGCCGGGCCACAGCAGAGCCGGCCAGCAGCGGCCACGTGGCCAAGGTAACCGCCTCACTGAGCAGGAACAAAGGGCGAGCCCAGCGCCCGGCCAGCACCCCCTCCAGGCGCGGCCCTGTGGCTGCAGTGTCCCCGCCCCTCACGGGCCTCAGGGACCGTCCCGTGCAGGCTTCCGTCCCCCCCCACGTGAGTGCACACATGTACAGTCATGTACACACGTGTAAGCACTAACACGTGTACATGACCACATAGGCACACATGTGTGCAGACCATATGAGCATAAACACATCCACTCCCGCATACATGTATAGCTGACTGCATGTGTACATGCACGAACAACCATGCGTGGGCACAGGGCACACGTGCAATGGAATCACATGCACATGAAGCATGTAGTCACATGTGTATCCTGGTACACATGTGACAGAACCACACATGCACACATGGAGTCACATGTGTGTCCTGGTGCATGACAGAACCACACACACAGGCACGCATGTAGTCATGTGTGTCCTGGTGCACGATGGAACCATACACACATGACACAGGTAGTCACATGTGTGTCCTGGTGCATGACAGAATTACATGCGCAGGCACACGTGTCCTGGAACACACATGATGGAATCACACACACATGCATGTGCAGTCACATGTGTGTTCTGGTGCATGCGTGCACTCCAGACGAGTGCCTGGGCCTGGCACGCAGCCAGCCGTGTCCTTGTCCTCTGGCAGAGTGACGCTCTTAGGCATTTCCTGGCAGCCCCCGTGCCCGGAGCTGTCACTTGAGGCCACGTGACGTGTCCACACGGATCACACTCAGCCGCCGCCACTGTGGAATCATCCCCGCGTCCTGCTGGGAGGCCCGTTAGGGCCAAGTAACCCTCGTGACCCCTGTCAGCTGAGGCCCCAGAGACACAGCCATCCCGTAACAGCGTGTCTCTGGCGGGGGGCGAGAATGTGGCCGACGGCCAAGGGGGCTGGGGGCTCGTGGAGGCCACGCGGACACTCCAGCGGCGATGGCCAGGGCGGACAGTTGGGCGGGGGGGTGGTGCCCTCCCACAGCAATGCCAAATCCTCCATCCCTGCACCGCCAACCCGCTGGCAGTTCCGGCAGCGGTGACGGGCGGGATCCGGGAAGGCCCTGGACCAGGCCCAGGCTGGAGGATGCGGATGCTCCGGGTGCACGCAGGGCTCGGCCGGCCGGAGAGTCCCCTGCCGTGGTGGCCAACCCGCCAGGAAGCAAAGTGGGCCGGCCCGGAGCCCCAACCCGGAGCAAGGCCAGCTGCCCCCCCCCACAATGGGTGACCTTCAGCCCCTCGCCCTTGACTCGGGGGGCTCGGGAAGAGAGTGGAGGATGGGGTCCCAGGGGTGCCACCCACACCTCCACTGGGCTGGGTGTCCTTCTGGAAGTTTCCGCCAGAGCCATGAGGCCGGCACACAGCTCACACGGGCCTGAAAGGGCCAGAGTGCAGTGCCCGGGGTGTGGGGTGCCCACGGGGGGCTCAGGGTGCCGTGGCAGGAGGGGGAGCTGGGCACCTCTCAGGGGGGCGTTCCACCAGGCCCCCCGCCCCCAGCAGATTCCAGGCTGGGTCCCGGAGTCGGAGACCCTCCCTCCAAGAGGGACCCTCCTGCCCACTTCCAGGGCAAAGGCCACGGGAACCATGTGTGGGGACAGACTCAGGGAACCAGGGCCCGTGGCCCCCACAGGACGGGCGACAAGGAGAGAATCGCTAGGTGATGCCCCAGCCCCCAGCACCCCCCAGCCAGGGGTCTCCAAGCAGGGCCCAGGGACCGTGCAGGACGAGGTGCAAGTCTGAAGGGGCTCGCCCGGTGCGGGGGCCGGGCCGGAGACCCCCGTGGCCCAGCACCTGTATGCAAACCTGCCGCCATGCCATGGTGGGGCTGAGCCCCTCAGCGGCTGGGGGCAGCCCGTGGGCGGGCGGGGGTCCTGCCCGGGGCTCTGTCCCCCCGCCGCCTCCTGCCCGCTCGCCCCGCCCGGCGTCACCTGCTTCCAGGCCCCTGTCGCCCCGAGCCTGGCGCACACGCCGGTTCCTTCCACAGACCCCAAAATAACAAGCGTCTATAAATACTCCGGCTTCCTGCGGATGAGCGGAATTAAGCTGCCGCAGCCGGGGAAAGCGGGGAGCCGAGGCCGTCTCCCCGCGGACGAGGGGAGGCCGTCGGTTACCATCCCGGCACGGGCCTCGGAGTTGGCCCCCAGGACGACTGGAGCGGAGGGTGGGGGACGAGGAGGGCTGAGGGCAGCGGGCAGGGACCCCGAGAGGCACCGCTGGACGCCGTCCCGGAAGCCAGACTTGGAGGGTCAATCTCAGCCGGGACGGAAGGAGCAGTAGTTAATTCACAAGGCTGCTGCTGGGGACGGACACACGGACAGAGAGGACAGACCCACGGACAGCAGGGGACAGATACACGGACAGAGGAGCAGACTCACAGATAACGGGATGGGCAGACGGACAGAGGGGACAGATGCACGGACAGCAGGGGACGGACACCCAGGCACACAGGAGGTTCCAGCCCTGGAGGGCCGATGGCCTGCAGGCCACTGGGCATTTCTAGGAGGCGGCACTGCTGCGGGTTCTGACTCGGGGAGGGCCTGGGACATCAGCGCCCCCCACACCTAAGAGGTGCCCGGGAAGCCCAGGTCTGGGCCAGGGCGCAGAGATGGACCCCAAGACCCCAAAAGATCCATCGCATGAGCTGACGTGGCGCCCCAAAGGGGCCTTTGCGAGGACGAGGGTCCTGGGGGCAGCTCTGGGGTAGCAACCCCAAAGGAAGTGGCCACAGGCATCACTGTGGTCCGTGGGGACCCCCGGGAACCAGAGGAGTGATGACATCCCACCCGACTGCAGCCCTTTCCTTCCAGGTCAAAGGTGAGGGGGTGGTGCTGAGCCCACGTGCCCAGACCCCGACTCCCGCCAGCAGGCCGGGCTGGGCCCTGGGGTGCATGTCCCAGAGGGACGTTGGGGACACGAGTCACCTACAGCAGCAGCCCGGGAAGGGGACGCCCCGGCCACACTCGGGGCAGGACCTGGGGCTGCACTTCGGACGCCTTGGCCGGGACAGGCAAACCCCGCGGGACACGGAGCGTGGGGGGCTGCGGGGCCACTGCTCTCTCCCACACACGCACGGCCCCCCGCCAAGCTCATTCTGCGGTGACCCCTGGGGGAGGGGCCGGCGCCTGCAGACCTTCCACGCCGCGCGGTGGCCAGGTCGGGGAGGCTGTGGGGGACCCTGATGTAACCTGCTGGGAGAGAAAGGCTCACCCCCCCCCCGCCCCCGTCAAGAACCCCCTACACGCACATGCCCCCTGCAGTAGGCGGGTCTTGGCAAGACACGCGCCCCAAACAGGGCCTGCCCTCCCTGTGACCAGCACCCCCAAACAGGGGGCTTCTGGGGTCAGGCAGACAAACCGTGAGCCCTTTCAACCAAAATGGCTGGAGCGATAGCACAGCGGGGAGGGCATTTGCCTTGCACGCGGCCGACCCGGGTTCGATTCCCGGCATCGAGTGATTCCTGAGTGCAGAGCCAGGAGGAACCCCTGAGCATCACTGGTGTGATCCCAAAAAGAAAAAAAAAAAACAATAACAACAATAACAACCAAATGCCTGAGCGATGGGACAGCAGGGAGGGCGTTTGCCTCACACGCGGCCGACCCGGGTCCGATTCCGGCATCCCCTAGGGTCCCCCGAGCCCGGCCAGGAGTGATCCCTGAGTGCAGAGCCGGGAGTCAGCCCCGAGCACAGCTGGCTGTGCCCTGCCCCCACAACACCTTAGGGGGAAAAAAAAAAGCCAGAGCCGCAGCAGGACGCTGGGTGTTACAGCCAGTCCCTGTCGCTGCCCAACCCACCGGCAAATTCCAGGGGCGAGTCAGCAGTCCCCATAGGGGGACCCCAGCCGGGTGACCCTCGCAGCTGGAAGATCTGGGCCTGTGGACAGTCCACCCCACCGGCCTTCTCCATGGCGGCTTCAGGGGAAGCCGAGGCCCACGGCCACTTCCTGCAGCCTGGACGGTGGGGCCAGGGGGACACAAGGGCAGGCGGGTGGCTCAGACCCCACAGCGAGGCCTGCGTGGACACTGCTCTCAGCCACCAGGTCCGGGCCCCCTGCGCGGTGACCCCAGCGTCAGGGGGGACCCTGCAGGACGTGTGCTGGCCGTGTCCAGTCAGCTCCCCACCCTGACCGCCAATACAGGGGTGGCCTCGAATTGGCCCCCAGCGCGCGCCGTCGCCGTCCAGTACCCCCAGCTGCCCCTGGGGTGCAGAGCAGGGCCTCATGCTGCCCTCACCCCTCCACCCGGACCCCCGTGCAATCCAGGGTGCCCCACACATGCACTGGCCGAGCCCCCCAGCCGAGAGCCCTCCCGGCGGCCGCGTGACGGGGCTGAGTGGCCGCGGGCTCCCGGCTGACCGACCTCCGAGGAGGCTGAGCTGCTGGTCCCTGCTGGGGGTCTGGCCGTCCAGGAATGTGACCTGCCCCCGCTGGCCAGCCTGCCCCGTCTCCAACAGCGGCCGGACGTCAGAACGGCCGGAGCCGGCGAGGGCAGGCGGGAGATGCAACACGGGGGGGGGGGGGGGCTGCAGAGGGAGACAGAAGCACCTGGGGGCCCCGGGGGCCCACACTCGGTCCCCCACCCCGCTGCGGTGGCCCCCGTCCCCTCACACTCGCCTTAGTCACCGGATGTTCCCCAGGGTGCCCACGGCACGTCCAGGAGAGGGGGTGGCGTCCGCTGGGCTGACTCAGAACGCGGATCTGGGAGGACATTCGGTCCTTCGGAGCTGCCGGGGTCGGGGACAGCCAGCGGCTCTGGCCCCACTTGGCACGTGACAGGGAAGGAAGGGCCGCGGGAGCAGCGGGGGAAATGCAAGTTTTGGCTGTTGGTTTTTGTTTTTTTTTTCTTTTTGGTGATGCTCAGGGGTTCCTCCTGGCTCTGCACTCAGGAGTCACTCCTGGCAGTGCTCGGGGGACCCTATGGGATGCTGGGAATCGAACCTGGGTCGGCCGCATGCAAGGCCAACGCCTTCCCCACTGTGCTATCACATCCCAAAATGCAAGTCTTACATACGCCGCCTAGGGCTGTGCAGGGCCCCCCACGGACCACCAGGTGTGGCCCCCAAACCAGAAACAAACAGCCCCGGCCCCGAGTCACTCCCCCATCCCCCCGACTGGCCGGAGACCCCAGGGCCAGCTGCTGCGTGGACGCCCAAGAGCAGAGACGGGTCCACGGCTACCGACCGGCTGCTGGCCAGCACTGCTCACGGCTCCCGTGGGCCTGAGTCAACGCCTGGACCCCGTCAACGTGACTCTGACAAATGAGGAAGTGGGGGCGGGGGCTGGTGTCCAGTTCGCCCACTGCCAACCCTGGTTCCCCGCTGAGCGCAGGACTCGCTCCCCGGGGACGAGAATGTTCTAGAAGGAGCAAAGCACGGGTGGCTAGGAACCCGGGGCCCCGAACCCGAGACCCAGAGGCCGGGAGGCCAGAGTGGATGGGGCTGAGTGCCGTGTCCAGGGCTGGGCCTGCAGCAGGCAGTGAGGTCCCGTGCATCTCAAAGCGGTGCCAGGAAGAGGAGAACCCTTGCCCACTGCCACGGGACTCAGGGGAGTGCCCGGGTCAAGGTCAAACTCAGTGAAAGGTCGCGGCCAAGGTCATCACAAAGGTCAGCCCAAATGTGCCACCTCAAGGAAGCGATTCTGATGTCGCCGTCACTGCGGGTGGCTGTGACAGAGACCACGGCCGAGGGTCACAGGAAGTGGAGGGGGAGACGGAGCCCCCCCTTCTCCTGCTGTGGACGCTGGTGCAGAGGGAGTGGCCACGGCAGGCCCTGGGTGGCGTGGGAACCGCCAACGGGGACCCACCAAGGACCATGGGGTGCGTGACTCGAGGACCAGGACATGGTTCTGGGGCTTGCTTGCAGGGGTAAAGGGTGGAGAGAGGAGGGATGCGTGGCCGGAGGACGCGGGCAGGGAGCAGGACCCTGGCGGGCTCGAGAACCGTCCACACCAGCCACCATCTCAGTGGGAAGGACATGAAGAGCCCGGGACAGCTGGTCCCGCTCACAGGTTCTGGGGCCAACCCCCGCCCCCGGCCCTGCACCCCCCACCCACCACGGTTTCCTCGGGGCTGGTGTGACCCCGACCAGTGGCTGTGGGCTGACAGGCCCCCGGGAGTTCTCAGCTGCGGCTGGGGGTGGGGGGACAATAGGCCGGGGGGGCTCAATGATGCTGCCTGAGCCCTCAGTGGTCACCTGGGGTCTCTGGGCACGGTCCCATCTTGGGTTTGACTTTGCTCACTGTCACGCTACCAGCAGATGTGGCTGAGACCACGATTTCGTGGCTGAAACCACGTGTTTGTAGCCGAGACCACGTTCCTGTGGTCTGAAAGCCCCGCTGGGCGGTGTGTTGGCCACGGCTGGGACCCCAAGCCCCGGAGGCAGGAGGGGACATGGGCAGCATCTCTCAGGGCTGGGGGGGGGGCAGATCCGGGGAGGACGGGGCAGCCCGGGGCAGCCCTGAAGCGTCAGGTACCCCCGCAGATACCCACCCAGGTGACACCCCAGACACAGGCAATGACCCGGACACAGGGAACCACCCGGGCAGCAGACCCGCCCGGCACAGCCCTGCCTGGCCCAGGAATCAGGAAGGCACGGCCGGGCGCTGGCTAAGCCAGGGGCTCCACCTTGAAGCCGCCGGGCACTGAGGCCCTTTGTTACCTCAGGAGAACAGGAAACTGGATCCCGCACGGGCCTGTGGGCAGCTCACTCCTCTCCCGCCTCCCCTGGGTGCCCTCCCGGGCGCTGGGCGTGGGGCAGAGCCCCGCACCTGTGCCCCCATCCCAGCAGAAATCCCAGGTGACCCTGACACGCCCCCAGCCGGCTGCAGACTGTCACGGCCTGGGGCAGGCACTCTGCACCCCTGTCCCCCCCCCCCCCGCCAGCGGGAACGGGTGGGCAGGTGGGCAGCGCCAGACTGCCCCGCCCACCCGCCACAGGAGCCCCACAAGCCCAGGAGGGCACCAGGGACAGCCGAGGCCTGGAGAGACACCCCCACACACACCAGGAGTCGCTCAGCAAACGCCCCAGTGGCCAGGGGAGGTGGCCCGAGCAGAAGGAGCGCCCGAACCCAGCGCCCCCCGCCACAGGCTGCCAGCCCAGAGAACTCAGCTGTCCCCACCGGGGTCCGGAGGCTGCCAGCCCCCGGGGGACCCGCTCGGCATCCGGGGGCGCTGACGCCCCGTGAGCAGACTGCCCCGTCCAGCCTCTCCCGGCGAGCCACGCCCCACCCCTGGGCCTGGTGGCGGGGACAGGAAGTGGCTCCCTCGGCGTCCATGCCCGGCCGGGGCAGCCCGGGGCCCACGGCAGGTGCGAGAGGCCGGGCCCCACCCCTGCTCCCAGCCCGGCCCCCGCTTGTCTGGGCCCCGGGCAGAGACCCGGGGGTGATGCGGGAGCAGGGGGGCCCGTCCTGGAGGGAGGGTCACTGTAGGAACCGCAGCAGCACCGGGCCAGGCCCGGACGGCGTGTGTGATGGGGAGGGGGGGCAGGGGGTCGCAGCCTGGCTGGGGGCCGACACCTGAGTCCCCCCCAGAACCCAGCGAGCACCGGGGCAGCTCCTAGGCGGGGCGCTGGGGTTGGGGCAGAAAGGCTGCAAATGTGTCCATCCTGGCGCCTCAGTGGACGGGGACCTACGAGACGCCTTGGGGGGTCCGTGAGTCCCCCCCAAGGCCCCCAGCTCGGCCCGTTTGCTCCCAGAGGTGAGTGAAGGGCCTGGCTGGGTCCCAGCGTGGGCTGGTGCCCCCGACACGGTTCCTCACCCCCCTACAGGGCTCCAGGGGGTGACCCCCTGCTGGCCCCTCGCCACGTGGACCGGGGGCACCTTCAGGGAAGAGCGACAGGCGGCCTCCCCCGGCCTCCCCCACTCCCACGGTCTGCGCCAGGCCAGACGCGCTCGGATGCACGCCCGGGGGGGGCACACGTGTGGGACCCCGGCGGGGGAGGGGGTCATGGCGGGATCCACACCCACAGGGGGGCCCCCAGGGAAGGACACCCCAGCTTCAAGGACGCCCCGACTTCCAGGCCTGGCGCTCACCCCAGCTCCTTGGACCCCCCATCCAAGCCCGCCCCAACTTCAAACGCGCCCCAACGCTGAGACCCCTGACTTGGGGGGGGTCTGTCCCCTGGCCAAGGTGTACCCCCCAGGGCATGGGGCAGAGGAGGGGCCTGGCTGGTTCCCTGCCAACCTCCGGGACGCCCGCGGTGCCCACTCCAGGAAGGGACCCCAGCCCCGCACCTGGCCAGAAGGCAGCTGCCCACCTGCCCAGCTGCCCTCCCGCTGGCGAGCCCTGGACCAGCCACACACACTTGCCACAGGGAAAAGAGGCTGGGACCCCCGAAATGGGTCCCCGGAACCTAGAAGACGCCCCCTCCCAGCACCTCCTCCATGAAAGCCACATCAAGGCCAGAAGCCCCCACTGGCCCAAGGCGCTGGGGGTCCAGCTGTCCCGGCTTCTCCCCAACATTCCTGGAGGGTCCGGGGACATCAGTGGGTCTGGTTTGGGGGACTGCAGGGGGGGGTCTCAGGTGGGGGGAGTCAGCAGGTGGGGATCTGGGGGTGTCAGCAGGTGGGGGTCTGGAGCTGGGAATCTGGAGGGTCAGCAGGTGGGGGTCTGCAAGTGGGGATCTGGGGGAGTCAGCAGGTGGGGGTCTGGAAGTGGGGGTCTGGGGGAGTCTGCAGGTGGGGGCCTGCAGGGGGTCTGGAGGTGGTGCTCATCATATGGGGGTCTGCAGGTGGGGTCTGTGGGGTCAGCAAGTGGGGGGTCTGGAGGTAGGGGTCTAGGGGGGTCTGAAGGCGGGGGGGGGGGGGGGGAGGGGGGGCCGGGGGCCAGCAGGTGGGGGTCAGCAGCAGGTGGGGGCCATGGGGGTCTGCAGATGGGGGTCAGTAGTGGGGGATTTGCAGGCAGGGGGTCTGGGGGACTCTGGAGGCGGGCCGGGGGGTTAGCAGTGGGAGTCAGCTGGGGTCTGCAGGCGGGGGGCCTGGGGGCGGGGGCTGGGGGGCTCAGCAGTGGGGCCGGCGGGGGTCTGCTGGGGACAGGCCCCCCGCGGGCCGGAAGCCCCTACCTTGGCCTCGAAGCAGATGCCGTGCTGGAAGGCGTCGTCGTTGTGCAGCGGGATCCGCAGGTCGTGCCCGTCGTCCACCAGGTTGTACTTGGTCTTGCTGGGCATGGCGCCCCGGGGGCCGGGCCGGGGGCGCGGGGGGGAGCGCGGGGCCGGCGCGAGGCCCCGGACGAGGAAGCGGCGGCAGCGGCGGCGGCGGCGGCGGCGGCGGCGCGGGGGCCTGTCACGGAGACGCCGAGCGGCCGCCCCGGCTCCGCCCGCCGCTCCGCCCGCGGGGCGGCCCGGCCCGGCCCGGCCCCCGCCCGCAGGCCCCGCCCCCTCCCCGCCCCCCGGCGCGCCGTCTCGGCCGCGCGCCCGGCCGGACCCCGCCCCTGCCCCGCCCCCTAGGAGCCCCGCCCCGCCGGCCAGGGCCCGCCCCAACCCCGCAGAGCCCCGCCTCGTCTCCGAGACCCCGCCCCTAATGCCCCGCCCCCCGCCGGCCCCGCCCCCGCGGCACCGCAGCGCCCAGCCCCGCCCGCCGTGCAGGTGAAAGTCCCCTTCGCCGAGCTCCCGCCTTCTTGCCCATCCCGCCCCGAACCTGGCCAGGGCTTGCTGGACCCCGGGCCCAGCCGGGCTGGCTTTGTCTCTGAGGCCGCGCTGGGCTGTTCTGGCTGGGCTGGGGGAGCTGGGGGGCTTGGGAGGGCTGTTGCTTTTACCCGGGGGGCGGGGGTCAGTGGGTGGGAGCAGCGGCCTGGATCCTTCCCTGTTTGGAGACCTTGGCACCCGCAGGCTCCTTTTGTTTCCCCGGTGATGCCTAAGGGGGGGGGGCTGGTCTCATGCGTAAATGCGCCCACCAGCCTCGTGGACCTGAGCCAGGCGGAAAAGGATTCGGGCTTCCAGAACCTTCTGCCTGTCCCACTTACACAGCCCCTGCAAGCTGGCACGGGCACCGGGCACTTGCAGGTTGTTTCCTGGCTGTTTTATCGCCCCCCCAGCCCCCCGTACGGCCGACTGGCGTTCAGGTGGCCTTTGTGACAAAGAGGCTCTCTCCTTTGCATCAGACGCTTTTCAAAAGAAAAAAAAAAGTTCTCCTTGGCATGGCAGAAGCTGCGTCGCGGGAGGGAAGTCATTAACTCAGTGCCGAGCCGCGCAAAGGGTTCCGCGGCTTTGACATTACCCCGAGGTCACCCGGCGTGGCCGCCTCGTCATCTGCACCAAGAGCACTGTCCCCTTCAAACCTAGTCTTGGCAGTCTGTGTGCCCCCCGCCCCCCCCCCAGACCAGACCTGGCTGAGCAGGAGGCGGGTGCGGGACGCCAGGCTCGGAACCAGGAGCTTCCGTGCCAGGCTTGTCTGTCCACGCTGGTCCCTGATAAACGGGGTCACGGCCTGCCCGCGCCCTGGACTCACGTCCGTTGGTCCCGAGGAGCTGGCAGGCAAGGCCGCCCTTTCCCGTGCAACACCTTCTGCAAAGGCCTCCTGAGAGGGAGGGGGCCAGGAGACAGCCACCGCCCCCCACCCACACTGCTGCGTCTTCCTTAGTCCCCTGAAGGGCAGCAGAGCCAGAGGGGACAAAGACAGCGACCCCGGGGCTCAGCCCAAGGAACGCCTTCTGCAGCACCATTGCAACAGCTGATTTCCTCAAGCTTGGGAGGGGGGTGCAGCCCCTCCTGCCCCACATCTGCCGCCTTCCCCCCAGCCCTAGGACCCCGAGCGAACCCCCTCCTATGAAGAAACCGGCTCTGCACCGTGTCGGGGGTCTCAGGGAGTCCACGCTGGGAAGCCCCGTGGAATGTTCCAGAAAGGAGAAGTTAGTTCTCTACTGGGGCCTCCACCAAAAATCACGCCAGTGCGGGAGGCAGACAGACCCCTCGCCTCGCCTGGGGACAAGGGGCCACCAGAATCAGTCCCTTTCTTGTTTTTCTCAGCAGTGAGTTCAGTCTTGTTTGTGAAAAATTTAAATGTGATTGGATTTCACCCACCGCCTTGCCAAATCTGTGGGAGGAATCAGCTTTTCTTCCTTTTTTTTCCCCCCGGGAGTGGGGGCGGTGCTGGAATTGAGCCCACAGGCTCCTACAAGTGAGACGAGTGCTCTAACCACCAGGCCATACGATGGACAGCAGTTCCGGGGATCACGTTCCAGCTCCCCGAACTTTCTCTGATGCTCAGTGGCGCATCATAGCACTGTGCTCATCGGGGCAAGTCAATTTCATTCAAATGCTGGGCCCGGAGCCGCAGGACAGTGGGGGAGGGAGGGCGGGGAGGGCGTTTGCCTCGCACGCGGGGGTCCAGATTTGATCCCCGACATCCCAGAGGGTCCCCAGAGCCTGCCCGGAGCGGTCCCTGGGTGCAGTCAGGAGTGAGCCTGGAGCATCGCCAGGTGTGGCCCCCAAACAACCCTAAATGCTCAAGCACTCAGCACTCCCTGCTACGTCTAACTGAACCGCTTTTGCAGCAGGTAGTGGGGGACCCGCCGCGTGCGCAAGGCCCCCCGCACCACACACACCCAGAACCACCAGTGGTGGCCCCAAATAACATCAGCAACAACTCCAAAGCTGGGACAGCAGAAAGGGCGCTGGCCTTGCACTCGGCTGACCCGGGTTTGATCCCCGGCACCCCTTATGGTCCCTCGGGCACCGTCAGGAGTGGTCCCGAGCACAGAGCCCAGAGGAGCCCTGGCGTGCCCCCCAAACAAAACCCCAACCCAGGGGCAGGAAGTCACCTCTCGGCGGGCACCAGGCGTCTCTCGCCTGGCCTGGTGTCAGGGTTCGTCGGCATAAACAATGGCTTGGAGTGTTCTAGAAGGTCTCCCTGGTTCTGGGTTGGCTTAATCCTGCACCCCCTGAGTCAGCCTTCCCCAGCAGGGCCGGACCCAGCGACCCTCTCCAAAGCAGCTGGGGGCTGCCGTGGCCGCCCCAGGCCTGGTCTGGGCTCATCCTGCCCGCAGCCTCCATGCACGTTCTGTCCCAGCGCGTGTGCCCGCGCCCAGAGCCCCCAGCTCGGCGCTCGCCTCCTCCATTCAGCCCCCTGCAAGCCCCCCTCTCCTTTAAACAAGCTTGGAGCCAGCTGCCGAGGGTGGGACGCCGTCTGCCGTCTCGGCCTCTTTACAAACCCACATTCTTGAGATAAGAACCCTGGAGAAGAGTCCGGGAAACTCGCTACCGTGCGAATTTCATTTCAGGGCTGGCCGTGCATGGGCAGAGCTGCCTGTAAAGTAAAGCCTCCCCCCACCGGCCCCATGGCAAGCCTGGTAAAGCCGACAGGAAGGAAGAAAAGAAATGGACAGGCGTGTGTGCATGTGTGTATGTATGTTATGTGCGCATGTATGTATGTGTGTGCATATATGTGCGTGCATGTGTGCATATGTGCACATGTGTGTATGTGCACATGCATATTGTGTGCATGTGTGCAAGTGTGTATGTGCATGCATGTGATGCACACATGTGCGTCCATGTGTGCACATGCATTTGTGCATGTATGTGCATGTGTGCATGAATGTCTTGCATACATGTGTGCATGTATATTTGCATGTGCATATGTGTACGTGCGTTCATGCACATGTGTGTACATGCATGCATGTGTGCACATGTTTGTACGTTCATGTATGCATGTATGTGTGTGCATATGTGAGTGTACATGTGTGTGCACGTGTGCGTGTATGCAAGTGTGTAGTTGCATGTATGTGCATGCGCATGTGCACGTATGTGTGTGTAGAGAGGAATCCGGGTGCCTGTCTCTCACTCAGGCTGGCAATCACTGGGGTTTCTGGGTCTGAACTCACTTGGAGGGACACCGTGAGGTCTCCCCGTGCAGGAAGGGGGCTCTGAATCACAGACTGGGTGTCACTCTGGCTTCATCGACAAGCATTTCTGGGTGACCAGCAAACAGACACCCCGGCCTTGACTCTGACCCCTCAAACCCTGGTCCACGCTGCCAGCCCCACTGTGCCCTGAAACAGAGGCAAAGGGGCCTGGGAGCTGCCAGCCCTGGATGCAGTCGGCCGCACGCCAGCCGCACCCCTTCTCAGCGCCTTGATCCAGCCCTACCTGCAGCTGTCAACAAGCCCAGCTCAAGAACCACGAGTCCCAGAGGCACCCTTTTGGGGAACAGGACTGGCGCTGCAGTGGGGGGGTCCTTGAATGAACGCACACGGCCGCCTGTCCAGCCCTGGAAGCCACAGCAGCAGCATGACGACCCCACCCCACTGCACGGCACCCCCTGCAGGAGAAAGCAGGGCGGCCCACACCTGCCTTCAGAACTGGGTGCCTGGCACCCAGCACCCTCAGGCCCGCAGTGCCCCGCCCACTGGGCTAACCAGACCCTGCACCCACAGAGGGCCCAGCAGGGCTAAGGGGCCAGTAGGGGAACCTGTGATGTGGTCTGTAGCGCCCTCGTGTGGCCACACCTGGTAATGCAGGTGTCCAGAGAGAAGGGGGCGTCCTGCCTTCCTGCACCCCACCTTGCACCCCACCTCACGTCTCTCCATTTCTCAAAAGCACCCACCTGCCTGGACCTTCCTGGGGACCCCAGATCCTGCCCCCCAAAGAGCTTATCGTCTCCTTGCTGGGGTGGAGTTTTGGCAACTCAGCCCAGCTGGGCGTCACCCCCCACCCTGGTCCCAGGCCCAGACTCGGCCTCCCAAACTGGCCACCCTAAGCCACGTCCACACGCAGGCATCGGCCACTGTGGGTGCAGCACGGCCGCCACTGGGGGTGCCCACTGCCCCTTCCCCGGGCATCTCGGGAAAGCCCCTGATGTCCATCTGCCCCCCAGCCCAGCACCCGGCTGAGCGAGCCCCCACGTCCAGAGGGGTGATGCTGTGTGTGGCCTCCCAGGTGGAGAGCCCCGCCCAGAGGCGGGTTAGGGACCTGCCCAGGGGAGAAGAACCCCAGAAAGTCACAGCTGGGGCTGGAGCAACAGCACAGCACGGAAGGCGTTTGCCTTGCATGCCGGTGACCGGGTTTGATTCCCAGCATCTCATAGGGTCCCCCGAGCACTGCCAGGAGTGATTCCTGAGTGCGGAGCCAGGAGGAACCCCTGAGCATCGCCAGGTGTCACCCCAAAAGCAAAAAAAAAATAAAAGTCACAGCTGGGGGTGCTAAGTAGGCAGACTCAGGGAGGGGGAGACAATCCAGCGAGGAGAGGGAGAGGAGAGAAGCCCCAAGCCTGACCCCCGACTCCTGACCCCAAGCCCCTGACCCCAGACCGGGAGGGGAGGCAGAGATGTGTGCAGAGAGGGATGCTGAGTGAGGCATAATGGGTGCCGGGGTGCAGGCACCGCCCGGGGTGCCTTATACATACCCGGGTGCCGGGTGCAGGCCGACTTGGGTGCAGTATCACCACCCACCACTAGGGGTCACTCTTTTCCCAGCCTACAAGCCCCACTGGAGCCCCAAGCTGAGTGCTCAGCCCTGGCGGGGCAGTGACCCCCGCCCCGCCAAGCGGGGCAGTGACCCCCCCCCGCCAACCTCCAGGGACCCCCTTCCCGCCCCAGACGAGCTCCTCACCCTCACAAACCCCATCTTGTCCCTGTGTGCACTGACAAGGGAGGGAGCTGGGACCGGCGTGGGGGGTGCCCGGGGGTCCCCCCAGCTGCGCTCAGGGACTGTGGGGTGTGGGATGGAGCCCGGGCCCCCGAATGCAAGGCCTGCGTTCCCTCTGGGCATCACCACAGCCCCCTGCAAAGGCCCTCGAGGAACCGAGACCCCCGGACGGCCCCCGACGGCTGCTCTGGGAGCCCGAGGCAGCTGCCCCCGTCCCCAGCCCCAGGCTTGTCTCCATCTGGGCCCCCAGTTCCCCCCACACTGAGTCCGTGGGTGCGGGAGGGGTGGGAGGGCAGTGAGAGGCCGCGGGGGGCCCGGCGTCCGGCTCTCCCCGCCCAGAGCCGGCCCTGACCGGGTCCCATGCCAGGGAGAAGGCGTTGGGAGGTGCTGGTCCTACACGAGGGCCCAGATGTGGGCCCCTCTCCCCGGCTCCCTGTGCCCGCCTGGCACCGCAGCGGGCGTCCCCGAGCGGGGCCGGGAGCGGCCGGGTCAGCTGGGAGCCAGATTGTCTTGCCCAGAGCTGCTGGCTGGCGTCGGTCCCTGGGACGGACCGAGGGCTCCGGGCGCCGCCCTGCCCGTGAGAACAGGCCATTTCACACTCCTGATTTGCATCAAGCCCGAGAGGACGTCTCCCAAGTTTGGAAGTGACCCCCGTGCCCGCCACCCCCCCCCCCCCCAGAGAAGAGCCAGGGCAGTGAGAATGTGGTCAGAACACTCACCAGAGCTGGTCAAAATGGGAAGAGTACTTTTTTTTTTCTTTTTCGGTCACACCCGGCGATGCACAGGGGTTACTCCTGGCTCTGCACTCAGGAATTATCCCTGGCAGTGCTCAGGGGACCATATGGGATGCTGGGAATCGAACCCGGGTTGGCTGAGTGCAAGGCAAACGCCCTCCCGCTGTGCCATCGCTCCAGACCCCACTTATTTTTTTCTTTTACTTTTTGGTCACACCCAGCGATGCTCAGGGCTGACTCCTGGCTCTGCACTCAGGAATTACCCCTGGCGGTGCTCGGGGGACCCTATGGGATGCTGGGAATCGAATCCAGGTCGGCTGCGTGCAAGGCAAATGCCCTCCCCGCTGTAATAATTCTCCAAAGGCCTGGAATTCTAAAACAGTTCTGGAAGCTAGCACAAATGTCAAAAAGGAGTTTTAAAAAGCATTTAAGGAGGGGGCTGGAGCAATAGCACAGCGGGTAGGGCGTTTGCCTTGCACGCGGCCGACCCGGGTTCAAATCCCAGCATCCCATATGGTCCCCCGAGCACCGCTAGGAGTAATTCCTGAGTGCATGATCCGGGAGTAACCCCTGAGCATCGCTGGGTGTGACCCAAAAACCAAAAAAAAAAAAAAAAAGCATTTAAGGGAATATAGCAATAGCACAGCATGTAGGGCGTTTGCCTTGCACGCAGCCAACCCAAGTTCAATCCCCGGCATCCCATAGGGTCCCCCGAGCACCACCAGGAGGAATTTCTGAGTACAGAGCCAGGAGTAACCCCCTGAGCATCGCTGGGTGTGACCCAAAAAGCCAAAACCAAAAAAAGCATTTAAATAATTAAATCATGGGGCCGGAGCTATAGCACAGTGGGTAGCGGGTAGGGCATTTGCCTTGCACACAGCCGACCTGGGTTCGATCCCCGACCTCCCATATGATCTCCCCAGCACTGCCAGGAGTAATTCCTGAGTGCATGAGCCAGGAGTAACCCCTGTGCATCGCTGGGTGTGACCCAAAAAGCAAAAAAAAAAAATTAATAATTAAAAAATTAAATCAGGGGCCCAGATGATAGTACAGTGGGGAGGGCATTTGCCTTGCACGCTGCCGACCCGGGTTTGATCCCTGGCATCCCATAGGGTCCCCCGGGCAATGCCAGGAGTGATTCCTGGGCTCAGAGCCAGGAGGAACCCCTGAGCATCGCTGGGTGTGGTCCCCCAAAAAAGAGCAATCAATCAATTAATCAATCAATGTGAATCCTGGGTGTAGGGGAACTGCCAATGAACTCACGCCATTGCTTCTACTGGAAGGAAATCATGGTCTCCGGGAGGAGAAATGGTCTTGGTGAGATCTGACATCTACTCATACCCGAGCCTTTCTCAAGGAATAAGGAGCCAGCGTGAGGAAGGCCGTTAGCTTGAGAGGGTCAGGCCGGCCAGGACAGTTCCGGGGAAAGGTGTTGGACCTCATCTGTGCAGGACCTGAGGCTCCAGCTAGACATGGAATCTCAGAAGCGAGCATGAAAGGGGGATCTTTGGCCCCTCCCAGCCGGGAGCTGACTGTGGTCACAGAACAGCTGCCACAGCTCCAGGCATCACCACCAGCATCCAAGATAAGAAGTCAGGGCAAGTTTGGCACCGGGCAGCTCTCCGCCCGCCCCCGTGGGCTGCTCTGGCTAGCAGCGCCCGGCAGGACTCATTTATTTCCCTTGGCCGGAACCGAAGCGCGTCCAGCCCCCGCTGCAGGGGAGATGAGGAAATTGAGCGTCTAGTCCCCGAGAACGGCAGTGCAGCCGGCGGACGGCAGCGACGCCAATGAGGTTGAACCGAGGCCCTGACAAAAGCGGCCGGTGTCCAGGGCCAGGCCCGGGAACGCCCCGTCCCTTGCCCCCCTCCCCCCTCCACGCCCCTGAAGCCCCGTTCCCAATGCCTGGGTCCCTGCTCTCTCCCACGCTCCTTCTGCAAGGCTCGGGGTGGCCCCACCGGGGGCCCCCCGGGGCCCAGGAACCCGCAGGACTCGCCCCCTCGCCCCAGGGAACGGGCACGCAGACCCCAGGAGCGAAGATTATTTAGTTTTATTTATTTATTTTATTTTTTATTTATTTATTTTTTTGGTTTTTGGGTCACACCCGGCCATGCACAGGGGTCACTCCTGGCTCATGCACTCAGGAATTACTCCTGGCGGTGCTCGGGGGACCATATGGGATGCTGGGATTCAAACCCGGGTTGGCCGCGTGCAAGGCAAATGCCCTCCCCGCTGTGCTATTGCTCCAGCTTCTTTAATTTTATTTTTTGTGGGGTGTTCCCGCCAGTCCATGCTCCCGGCTCCTGGCCCTGCACTCAGGCATCCCTCCTGGTGGGGCTTTGGGGGTGCTGGGCATCGAACTCAGGCCGAGCCCCGTGCAAGGCAAGAGCCCTCCCCGCTGGACCACCTCCCCAGACTCCACGTAACTGCAGCCGGGGCTCGTGGACCATGCAACGGGGACACTGAGGGGGGAGAAGTGGGCTGCAGGCGGGCTTGCACGCAGGGCGCCCGGGTTCCACCCCCAACCCCGCGGGGCCCCTGGACACTGCCCGGACCCCAACCCCCAACTGGACCGTTAACTCTCCCGGCACAGAGGGGGCCCCTCTCGCAGCCCCCCACGTCTGCTGTCTGTGCGTCCCGGGCGCCCCGGGCGCCCCGGGCTGGAAGGCGCCTACGGGGGCTGCCGGGAGCCCGGGGCGCGCGGGAGACGGGGCTGACGGGGGGGGGGGGGGGGGGGGCGGGCGGGCCGGGGCGGGGTCGGCCGGCCGGGGACGGGCCGGGGGACGGGCTGGGCTCCCTGCGCCCGCCCCGCCGGCCGCACAATGCAGGCCCCGCCCCGGCCGCCGCGCCCGCCGCCGCCGGCCCCGCGCCCCGCGTCCACCGGGGCTCCTGCCCGCCACCCTCATGGCCAGGCGGCCGCTGCTGCTGGTCTGCTGCGCGCTGGGGCTGGCCGCGGCCTGGGGCGCCCGCGCCACCGAGCCCCCCGAGCCCCCCGACACGCTGCAGAACGAGGCTGACAACCAGGAGAACGTCCTGTCCCAGGTACGGACCCCGGCCCGGCCCCCCCACACAAGGAGAGGGGCAGGGGGCCCGCGGGCAGGGGCTGCGGCGCTGCTGGGGGCACCCGGGCAGGCCAGAGCCGGGACGGGATTGTCCCAGCAGATTGTCACCGGTGCAGGGGTCCCGAGATTGTCACGGTGGTCCTAGGGAATATTGAGACTGTCACAAGGGTGCAGGGTAGTGAGACTGTCACGGGGGTCCTGAGACTGTCACGGGGGTCCTGGGGAATACTGAGACTGTCACAGGGATGCAGGTTACTGAGACTATCACAGGGGTACTGAGACTGTCACCGGGTACTGAGACTGTCACGGGGGTCCTGGGGAATACTGAGACTGTCATAGGGGTGCAGGCTACTGAGACTGTCACCGGGGTACTGAGACTGTCACAGGGTACTGAGACTGTCACCGGGGTACTGAGACTGTCATGGGGTACTGAGACTGTCACAGGGGTACTGAGACTGTCATGGGGGTACTGAGACTGTCACCGAGGTACTGAGACTGTCACGGGGGTCCTGGGGAATACTGAGACTGTCACAGGGGTGCAGGCTACTGAGACTGTCACCGGGGTACTGAGACTGTCACGGGAGTGCTGAGACTATCACAGGGGTCCCGACACTATCACGGGGTACTGAGACTGTCATGGGGTACTGAGACTGTCACAGGGGTACTGAGACTGTCACGGGGTACTGAGATTGTCACAGGGGTACTGAGACTGTCATGGGGTACTGAGACTGTCACAGGGGTACTGAGACTCTCATGGGGTACTGAGACTGTCACGGGGTACTGAGGCTGTCATGGGGTACTGAGACTGTCACGGGGTGCAGGTTACTGAGACTGTCACGGGGTACTGAGACTGTCATGGGGTCCCAAGACTGTCGCGGGGGTCCTGGGGAATACTGAGACTGTCACAGGGGGCTGGGGGTCCCGAGGGGCCCGGCTTTACCAAGTCTTCTGTGCTGGTGCGTGACCGCGGTCCCATGGGCGCCGGGCTGGAGCGAGGGCGCGGGCGGCCTTGTCCCCCCGACGACGGCTCTTCCCTCGCGCCCCGGGAGGCCGTGTGGCCCCTCGAGAGACGGCCCGGGGTGCGCCCACTGGACACTCTGTTCCCTGCCTGGTGCTGGGCTCGGCGTCCGGGTGGCCCCCTCGCCCGGCCGCCCGCTCACCCGCTCCCCGCCCAGCTGCTGGGCGACTATGACAAGGTCAAGGCCGTGTCCGAGGGCGCCGACTGCCAGTGCAAGTGCGTGGTGAGGCCGCTGGGCCGCGAGGCCTGCCGCAGGGTGGACGCGGGCGCCGCGCGGCTGGACGACAGCTACACGGTGGAGACCATCACCTCGGGGCCCGCCTGCAAGTGCGCCTGCGTGGCCCCCCCGTCCGCGCTCAACCCCTGCGAGGGCGACTTCCGGCTGCAGAAGCTGCGCGAGGCCGACGGCCGGGACCTGAAGGTGCAGGGGCTGCGCGCACACACCGGGTGGGCGTCTGGGACCCTCCACGGGCGGGCAGAGGCGGCTTGCACACGCGCACAGCACACGCACGCTCAGACACGCACTCACACTCAGACACGCACTCACACACTCAGACACACGCACACTCACACACTCAGACACACGCACAGACACACACACGCTCAGACACGCACTCACACACTCAGACACACGCACACTCACACACCCAGACACACTCACAGACACACACGCACGCTCAGACACGCACTCACACTCAGACACACGCACACTCACACACCCAGACACACTCACACAACCAGACACACACTCAGACACATGCACACTCACACTCAGACACACGCACAGACACACACACACTCAGACACGCACTCACACATTCAGACACACGCACATTCGCAGACACACACACTCAGACACACGTACACTCACAGACACACACACTCAGACACATGCACACTCACAGACACACACACTCAGACACACTCACACACTCAGACACGCACTCACACACACACTCAGACACGCACAGTCAGACACACACACTCAGACACACACTCACATACTCAGACACATGCACATTCGCAGACACACACGCTCAGACACACGCACACTCACAGACACACACACTCAGACACACTCACACACTTAGACACACACTCAGACACGCACTCACACACAGACACACACTCAGACACATGCACACTCACACACTCAGACACACACAGACACACACACTCAGACACGCACTCACACACAAGACATACTCACACTTAGACATACACACTCAGACACGCAGTCACACACTCAGACACACTCACACTCACACACTCAGACACACGCACACTCACACACTCAGACACACGCACTCACACACCCAGACACACACACTCAGACATGCACTCACACACAAGACATACTCACACTTAGACACACACACTCAGACACACACTCAGACATGCAGTCACACACTCAGACACACACACTCACAGACACAGACACACACTCAGACACACACACTCACACACTCAGACACACACTCACAGACACAGACACACACTCAGACACACGCACACTCACACACTCAGACACACGCACACTCAGACACACACACTCAGACACACACAGACACACTCACACTTAGACACACGCACACTCAGACACAGTCACACACTCAGACACACGCACACTCAGACACACGCACACGCACACTCACAGATACACACTCAGACACGCAGTCACACTCAGACACACACTCAGACACGCACACTCACAGACACACACACACTCTGACACACTCACACACTTAGACACACACTCAGACACACACAGACACACTCACATACACTCTCAGACACACAGACTTAGACAGACACACTCAGATGCACGCACACACACTCACATTCACACACTCAGACATAAACAGACACACACTCAGACACACTCAGACATGCACACTCAGATACACACAGATAAACACACTCAACTAAGACACACACTCACACACACCAAGACTGACACACAGTCGCACACTCACAATCACACACACTCAGACACACACTCACACTCAAACACACACTCAGATACACAAATACACACTCACACTTACACTCAGACACACACTCACACTCAGACACACACTCACACACTCAGATACACAAATACATACTCACACTTAAACTCAGACACACACAGACACTCAGACACACACATACTCAGCTACACAGACATACACACTCACACTCAGATACACACTCACACTCAGAAACACACGCACTCACACACATACTCACACATTCACACCCAGAATCACACACATACATTCAGAAACACATACACTCAGACACACAGCTACACACTCAGACACACAGACACACACTCAGACTCACATGCACTCAGACACACTGAGGCACATACACTCATATGTATACATACTCACACTCAGACACACGGACACACACGGACACATACACTCAGGCTCACACTGACAGATACACACTGAGGCACACACACACACACACACACACTCAGACACAGACTCACTCCCACACACCCGGACTCACACAGACACTCGCCCTCCCGCCGCGCAGACACCCCGGGCGGGGCGGGGTCGGGCGGCTGCTGAGGGTCGCGCCTTGCAGCTCTCCACGGTGCTGGACATGCTCGAGGGGGCCCTGTACGGCCTGGACCTGCTGAAGCTGCACTCGGTCACCACCAAGCTGCTGGGCCGTGTGGACAGGCTGGAGGAGGTGAGCGGGGACGGGGGCTGGCCCCGCCCGGCGAGGGGGGCTGGTCAGGGGCTGGCCAGGAAGCCCGGGACACGGCACACGGCGGGCAGCGCCTCCGGCACGCCCCACTGCCAGGGCAAAGGCTCAGACCCGAGCATGCACCCCCGAGGCCCCCGAGCTGGGGGCTTCACGGTGTCATTTGCACCAGCCCCGCTGCAGGGGACGCCAGGCCCCAGTCTGGAAACTGCATTTGCAGATGAGGCGGGTGGAGAAGGGGCCAGGCCCGGAGCAGAAGGGCTGCAGCGTGGCCTGTGGCCACGGCCCAGGCAGCTCTGCAGGGGTGGGGAGAGCGAGGAAGGGGGGGGAGAGGGGGGATAGGAGAGTAAGGGGAGCGCAGGGGGAGAGTGGGGGGATCCGCCCCGGGGCCCCTCAGGATGTCAGGGCCTGAGCGGGACCATGGGAGCTGGGCTCTGAGCGACACACAGACCTGGGAGCATGCGTGTGCCCATGTCTGCATGCATGTGAGTACGCGCGTGCCAGCATATGGGCTCACGCATGTGTCCGTGTGGGAGTGCATGCATGCTTGTGTCAGCACGCATGAGAACACACATGTCAACATACGGGCTCATGCGTGTGCCCATGTAGAAGCGTGTGTGCACCCGTGTCTGCATACATGTGAGTACATGCATGCCAGCATATGGGCACACGTGTGTGCCTCTGTGGGAGCACGTTTGTCCTAGAAAGGTCGTGAGGCCGCACTGGGCACACAGAGCCTCTGGCAGCCCCCGGCCCGCCGTGGGCTCCCCCCAACCGTGGGAAACGCTGCTCGGGGGGTCGTGGCTGTCATGGGGATGGACGGTAGCAGCTGGTGGCCCCGACACACCGGCCAGCGCCCGGCAGCTGTGGTCAGGGCGGCACCTCCCACTGGCCCCAGATCCTGGGAGACGGCTGTGGGGGTCCTGCCGTCTCAACAGTGGGTCCCCCACTTCTGGCTGTCCCCCCTGGCCGGCCCTCGGTGGGACCCCCTGGCTGGGTGGGCGCGTCAGGAAGCAGCTACCCAGCGGGGCTGGGGCATCCCCCTGCACCCTGAGAACGGCCCCAGGGGGACAGGAACGCCCTGACAGGTGCCAGAGGGGACCGAGACCCGTCCCCAGCTCCTGCGGGCGTGGGGGGCGCGGGACCCCGACAGGGCTGTCATGGGCGAGCACCCTGCCCCTGCCGGCCCTTCCTCTCCGCAGGAAGTTTCTAGAAACCTCACCCAGGAGAACGAGCAGATCAAAGAGCACATCGCGGAGATCCGCTCCGAGGTGCGTGGGAGGAGCCGCGAGGGCTGCTGCAGGTCGCCCCCCGACGGCCAGCCCCGCCCCGACACCGACGAGCAGAGGGACGCGGCCGCCACCTATGCACGCCCTGAGGTATGGCCGCGCCGGGCTCTGACTCTGTCCCCGCTCTCCGGTCCCGCGGGCTGAGGGGACACGGGGGCTGAGGGGCTGAGGTGACAAGGGAGGGCTGACAGGCTGAGGTGACGGGAGACAGAGGTGACACAGGAAGCTGAGGAGCTGACATGGGGGCTGAGGTGATGCAGGGGGCAGAGGTGACATGGGGGTTGAGGTGATGCAGGGTGCTGAGGTGCTGAGGGGACACGGGGTCTGAGGTGATATGGGGGCTGAGGTGACACAGCAGGGCTGAGGGGCTGAAGGGACAGGAGGGACTGAGGTGACATGGGACTGAGGTGACACGGCAAGGTTGAGAGGCTGACGTTGACACAAAGGGCTGAGGTAATGGGGGGCTGAGGTGATACAGGGGCTGAGGAGCTGAGGCAATGAGGGGACTGAGGGGATACGGGGACTGAGGTGATAGGGGGCTGAGGTGACACGGCAGGGCTGAGGGGCTGAGGTGACGCGGGGGGCTGAGGGGACTGTCGGAAGGGCTGAAGGGCCTAGAGATGACACGGACTGAGAAGACATGGCAGGGCTGAGGTGACACGGGGGCTGAGGGGACATGGGGACTGAGGTGATACAGGGGCTGAGGTGACGCAGCAGGGCTGAGGTGACATGGCAGGGCTGAGGGCTGAGGTGACATGGGGGCTGAGGGGACTGTCGGGCTGAAGGGCCTAGAGGTGACACAGGGACTGAGGGGACATGGCAGGTCTGAGGTGACACGGGGGCTGAGGGGACACGGCAGGGTTGAGGGGCTGACGGGACACGGGGACTGAGGTGATACAGGGGCTGAGGTGACACAGCAGGGCTGAGGTGACACGGCAGGGCTGAGGGCTGAGGTGATGCGGGGGCTGAGGTGACGCGGGGTGGGGGGAATAGGGGTCTGTGAGAACAGCGCGGGTGGCCGACCGGGCCATGCCAGGCTGGGGACGAGCAGACGGAGGAAGGTGACGGGGCGCCGCCCGCAGGCAGCGGAAGTGACCGGGTCTCTGGCAGCGCCAGCCTGGCCTGAGGGCTCCCGGGGTCGCCAGCTGCCTGGCAAGAGGCGACACCGGGGCGCCAGCCGGACGCCAGCAGCCCCGAGTGGGGCCCGCTGCTGTCCCCACGGGCAGGGGGACGCCACAGCTGGGCCCCTGCCAGACCACGCTTCGGGCGGGACGGTGGCCCGCGGACAGGACAGTAGCCCGTGGGCGGGGACAGCGGCTGCTCCCAGGGCCCGTGGCCTCTCGGGACACAGGCGGCGGCCCTGGAGTACCCCGGCCCCCGTGTCCAGCCACGCTGTGTCCGAAGTGTCCCCTTGGCCAGGACCTGACTCAGCCTCTGCCCGTCTGACAAATGGAGGGTCCCCGCGCCCCCCTCCGCTGCTGCAGCGCTGACAGGAGGCCCCGGGGGTGACCGAGCCATCAAGAGGCTGGAGTGACGGAGGCCGGTGGCTGGCTTCGGGGGGCTGGGGGGGTCTCAGGCGTGGTCCAGGGAAGCGGCCCTAAGCCTCAGCTCTCAGTGCTCAGGCCCGGCTGCTGGACAAGCCGGCTCAGGTGGCCAGACAGAGCACCTCGGGCCCCTCAGCGGCTCAGTGCTCCAAAGCGTCTCTGAGGGGCTGCAGCGGTAGCACAGCGGGGAGGGTGTTGGCTGGGCAGGCGGCCGACCCGGGTTCGATCCCCGGCACCCCATAGGGTCCCCCGAGCACCGCCAGGAGTCAGTCCTGAGCACAGAGCCAGGAGTCAGTCCTGAGCATCGCCGGGTGTGATCCAAGAAGCAAAAAAAAAAAAAATCTCTAATTAATTCCAGGAACGCCCTGAACAGGTGAGAGGTAGTGGGCGGGGCCTCATCTTCGGTTACCACCCACCCGACGTCAGGCGCCTCCACCCAGCGAGGTCGCAGATGAGGGGGTCTCTGCCCCCCATTCCCCATGGTGCCTACAGAGACCCCTGCCCCGCCCCAAGCCAGAGGGCAGCTGTCTCCCTCCACGGACAGACGCTCTGGGGACGTGCTGCCCCTGGAAGCTGCCAGATGCCCTCAGCAGCGTCCAGCCTCAGAGCCCCTCATGGCCACAATCCGGCTGCCCGGCCCCAGCCCTCACGTCCACATGCCCAGGCCAGAGCGCCGAGGCCGCCTGCCTGCTGAGTCAGCCCCACTCGGGAGGAACGTGGCCAAGAAGCTCTTCCCACCGACATCTGGGGAAAACATAGCCACCGGCTGGGCCGTGGTCCCACAAAGGCAGTTTTCCGTTCCTGGGGAACCAGGAGCCAGAGGCGGGGGCTCGGCGGCGGCGGCGCCACAAACCACCAAGCCACGGCTGGGACGCAGGAATGATCCGGAACGGGGCGGGCCGGGGCGAGATTTCAGCCAGGCCTGGAGCAGTGGGTGGGCTTCGCCGGGGGTTTCCTGGACACGGAGCACAGACCGGGGAGCCAGGGCGGGGGGGACACCCCCATCCCTTTCTGCTCACACCAGGGTGCTGGGTGGGGCTTCCCCCAACTCCGTGCCTCAGTTTCCCAGACTGAGCGTGGCCACGGCAGACACACCAACAAGGCTGGCGCTGTGGGGGGAGGTTCTGGAAGTTTCTGCACGAGGAAAACTCTCCGCAGGTCAATTCAGTGGAGCTCTTGGGCTCGCGGCCCCTGGCGCGGCCAGCCGTGGCCAGACCCCCGCGACCCCCCCACCGGCCTGCAGAGCCCAGGGGCCGGCCCGCCTCCAGGCCCACCATCATCAGGGGCATCACCTACTACAAGGCCCAGGAACCCGAGGAGGACGACAATGACATCGAGGAGCCACGTGAGTGGTGACGGGGGGGGGGGGGGGGGGGCTGCTGGGGGAGGGGGCATCCACGTGCCCCGCCCACCAGACCCCAAACTCAAGTCAGAAATATGACTAAGGGCTGGAGGGATAGCACAGCGGGGAGGGCGTTTGCCTTGCACGCGGCCGACCCGGGTTCGATTCCCAGAATCCCATAGGGTCCCCTGAGCACCGCCAGGAGTCATTCCTGAGTCCTGAGCCAGGAGTAACCCCTGTGCATCGCCGGGTGTGACCCAAAAAGCAAAAAAAAAAAAAAAAAAGACTAGTGACCCCGGCCCGAGCTGCGCTGAGCCCCGTGTCCACCCCCGCAGAAGACGAGTTTTTCAGCGGCGACCCCGAGATGGACCTGCTGAGCGAGGAACAGCTGCTCAGACACAGCCCCCCGCCCCCCGCCCCGACCCCCACCGCCTCCACGCCCCCCGCCTCCGCCGGCCAGTGGGCAACGCCCCTCCAGGACGCCGGGGACGCGGCGGCCACCCCCACGGTCACCCCACCGTCGCCTCCGGCCTCAGCGGTGCCGCTGGCCACGGCGGCCGAGGCCCCGTACACTGCGCCCACGTTTCCCACGGCCACGGGCACGGAGGCCACGGATGGGTGGGGCACGGGCCCCGCCGGCCCCACGCTGAGCCCCGAGGAGGAGGAGGAGGACATCCGGAGCAGCATCGGTGGGTGCCTGCGCCCCGCCGCGGGGTCCCCGCCCGGCCTGGTGACCCTCCCCGCCCTGGGGTTTGGCGTGCGGGGCGGGGGGCGCACAGGGCGCTAAACCCCAGGGCGGGGCGGGTCACGCCCCCTCCCCGGCCCCTCCCCTCCGCTCAGGAAAGTGCAAGGACACGCTGTCCACCATCTCCGGCCCGACCCTACACAACACGTACGGCCGCAACGAGGGCGCGTGGATGAAGGACCCGCTGGCCTCGGACGAGCGCATCTACGTCACCAACTACCACTACGGCAACACGCTGGTGGAGTTCCGGAACCACGAGAACTTCAAGCAGGGTAAGGGAGCCCTGTGTGGGGCAGGACCCCCTGTCTCCCCCCTTCCCCCGCCCCCCGTGTGCTCGGGACCCAGAGGTGCCCAGGGCAGAGGGAGGATGCGCGCCCGCCAGAGAGTAGGGGTGAGGGGCAGTGCACAGGAGCGCGGGGGGCGCACGAGCAGAGTTGGGGGCGCACAGACACGCGCTCAGGGCGCACAGGCACGTGTGGGGTTGCACAGACAGAGTTAGGGACGCACAGGCACGCGCGGCACAGAGAGTTGGGGACACACAGGAGCACGCTCTGGGCGCAAGGCACGTGTGGGGGTACACAGGAGCAGCGGGGGACACATGCAGAGTTGGGTGCACAGGCAGAGTTGGGGGTGCGCGGGTGAGGGGCGCACAGGCGCGCGCAGAGAGCACGGGCGCGCGTGGGGCATACAGACGGGGTGGGGGGCGCACAGGCAGAGTTGGGGGCGCACAGGCAGAGTTGGGAGCACACAGGCATAGTTGGGGCGCACAGGTGCGCGCAGGGCATACAGGCGGGATGGGGGACGCACTGGTAGAGTGGGGGGCGCACAGGCAGAGTTGGGGACCCACCGGCGCGCGCAAAGGGCACACGGGCGCGCACGGGGCATACAGGCGGGGTGGGGGCGCACAGGCAGAGTGTGGGGCGCCTGCCGGCTCCCCTGGGCTCCGCTGAGCCCCGGCCCGGCCCGCCCGCAGGCCGCTGGAGCAACTCGTACAAGCTGCCGTACAGCTGGATGGGCACCGGGCACGCCGTGTACGGCGGCGCCTTCTTCTACAGCCGCGCCTTCACGCGCACCATCCTCAAGTACGACCTGCGGCGCCGCTACGTGGCCGCCTGGGCGCTGCTGCACGACGTGGCCTTCGAGGAGGCCACGCCCTGGCGCTGGCGCGGCCACTCGGACGTGCACTTCGCCGTGGACGAGAACGGGCTGTGGCTCATCTACCCGGCGCTGGACGAGGACGACGCGGGCGGCGGCCTGGGCCAGGAGGTCATGGTGCTCAGCAAGCTGGACGCGGCCGACCTGAGCACGCGCCGCGACACCACGTGGCGCACGGGCCTGCGGCGCCACCGCTACGGCAACTGCTTCGTCATCTGCGGCGTCCTCTACGCCGTGGACAGCGCGGGCCGGCGCCACGCCAACCTGTCCTACGCCTTCGACACGCACACCAACACGCAGACGGCGCCGCGGCTGCCCTTCGAGAACCGCTACTCCTACACCACGCAGGTGGGCTACAACCCCAAGGACCGCCTGCTCTACGCCTGGGACAACGGCCACCAGGTCACCTACCAGGTCATCTTCGCCTACTGAGTGCGCTGCGGCCGCTGGCTCCGGGACGCAGACGAGGTGCGATGCGCCTGCGCGCGCGCGAGCCCGCCCCGGACGGCCGCTGTGCGCGTGCTCGCTCAAGCCACCCGCAGTGCGTGCGCGAGCCCGGCCCCTGCGTGTGCCCGCCCGTGCAGTGACATTCGTCCGCGTGTAAGCGCGTGCCCGACTAGTGACGTCCGCCTCTACGTGCGCGCGCCCGCCTGCTCAGTGACATCCACCGTGCGCGTGCCCGTTCGCCGATTCCCGCGGCTATACGGGTGCGTGCGCGTGCCCGTCCCCTCGCAACGACGTCCCCACTAGAAGCGTGTGTGCGCATGTCCGCCCTGTGAGGTCCACTGTAAGCGTGCGCGCGCGTTCCCCTCCTAGGAACCGCTGGCGTCCTACATGCGCGTGGCCGCGCACTGGTGGCGCGTGCGTGCGCAGTCCAGAGATGTGTAGTATTCTCGTCTATTATCCTGCGAGGGTGTAAGCGACAATGGGGGGGGGGTCGCGGAGCCCAGGGGTCGTGGATCGACCCTGGCGTGGTGTGTGTGCTGGTCTCCTCCTCCAACCGGCTCTTTCGTGCCCACCCACTGCGGCCCTGCGCCCACCAACAGCGGGCTGGGCCAGGGTCAGGGTCAGGGTATGACTGGCGCCAGCGCAAGGGGCCGAGGGCCAATTATGTATTGCAGAAGTTTTTTAAAGCGAGAAAAAAAAAGTTTTTGAAAAAACAAATTAAAGAATTTTTAGATCAACCCTGTGTGCGATTTCGTCCTGCCCTACTAGGCCTGCTAGGGTCAAACGCTCTGCCTGGAAAGAGAATCTCTAGGGACCACCGTGCCATGGGCTGTCCACCCATCCAGCTGCCCACCCGCCCACCCATCCATCCATCTCTCCATGCGCCCACCTACCCACCCACCCATCCGTCCACCTATGCACCTGCCCACGTGCCCACCCATCCTCCATCCCTCCCCCTCCACCCGCCACCCCTCACCCGGCCGCAGGTGAGAACAGGTTTACCAGGCAGACCCAGGACCCGGATGGCAACACCTCCCAGAGGTGCCTTGGCCCTGGGCTGGCCCCAGCAGCCTCGTCATTCTCCGATGCCAGAACCAGCCCCCCCCCTCCCCACACTCCCCTGTCCATGTGTGAGTTCACCCCCGAAAGCTGGCCTGGCCCCTGCTGTGGCCCTGCTGCAGCCTAGGAGGGCAGACTTCAGGGACAGGAAGTGACCGGGGCTGCTGGCCAGGCCCCAGCTGTCTGCACTAGTTTCCGGAAGGTCTGGCCAGTGGTTGACAGTCCCTTAGGTGTGCGGCTGTGACAGGCTGAGGTAAGCCGTGCACGGTGGCCAGCGGGGTCCCCGGAAACACAGCTCCCCTCTTGCCTGGGCCCCACCGTGGGACCTGCGCTCCCCACCGGGCCACCTTCCCGGCCCCCTAGTTCAAACGTGGGGTGCTCCTTTCCTTTGTCTCCATCCTGCTCTGTGTGTGTGTGTGTTGGCGGGCTGGGGGTGGTTTGGCTCTTGTTCTGCATCTTACTGGCAAAAGACGCCTCTCAAGGCCCGCCCAGCTGGCCCATGACCCGGCCAGAATGGAGCCTCTCAACGTCCGAGCCCCCTGGACGGCCGGGGTGGGGGATGGGGCTGTGCAGGGCGGGGGTGGGGGGAGGCAATCCCCACCCCCCCAACCCTCTCGCTGGAGCGGACACTGCCAGTCCCTGGCGAGTGGGGACCAGCAGCGCGGCCTGCTCTGGCCTCGTCCACGCAGCCTGGACGCCCACGGAGCACTTGGCCCGGCCGGCCGAGCACAGCGCCAGGCCCCGGGTGGGGAAGGGCTAGAAACTGGGGAACTTCCCAGGCTCCCAGCCCCCGGTCAAGCTGGCCCGGGCCCAGAGGCCCCGGGAAGGCCGAGGCGTCTGCACTGGGGGAGCCGGAGAGGCAGCCAGGGGTGACGTGGCCCCCGCTGTGGGCCCTCTGGCCGCCACGGTCACCCAGCAGGGAAGGACAGCACCCTGGCAGCCGTGCCAGGGGACAGGCGAGGGACCCCCGACGGCCCTCAGCTCCTGCCCCTCCAGGCCGCCCTGTGCCCTGGATAGAGGGGGGGTCCGCCAGACCGGCTGTGCTGGCGTGGGCGCAGACCTCAGGGTCTGACCCCGGGACCTGCCCTGGGGCAGCAGTGACCCCCACCCCCGGCATGCCCCCCCCACAAACAGAGGAGCCCTCACAGGCCCACCCTGGGGGATGAGGGGCCACCTGCCTGTAGGAGTCCGGATGAGGCTGCCCCCCGTCCAGGGGAAGGGGTGCCCTTCACCCCCCCACCCCCCCCCCCCGCTCCATCCCCCTCCACCCACCGAGGCGTTTTCATGGACGGCCTAGAGCTGACCGGTTTGAAGACTTTTATGTGGGGTTCGACAGCCAGACTTCCCAAGAACCCACCCCCACCCCAACATCACAGCGAACCACAGGGACCCCCAGCACGGGCTGGGGGCAGGAGCTGCAGCCCCACTGGGCCCCAAGTTTTGTGGGTGGAGCCATGTCCAGGCCCAACCAGCCTGATGAAGGTTGGAGAAGGTTCTAGAAGGCTATAGAAGCTCCTCCTCGTGTGCTAGAAAGTTCTGGGAAGCTGTCGGGAAAGACAGCGGGGGAGGGGAGGGGATCGCACTGGTATTGGGGTCGCGGGCACAAGCCGTCGTCTGCGCCCCAGGCTCCTCGCAGCTCTAAGAAGGCTCCAACAGCTCCATCCTGCTTGGGCCAGGCTGGGCCCTGAGTCACGGGGTCACCGGGGAGCAACCCCTCGCCCCCAGCAGGCCTGACCCACACCCGGATCCTGGCTACAGAACCCCCTTCCTGACTCTAGTCTCCCCGGAAACTGGCCAAATCCTACTTGGAACGTAATAAATTATCCCAGACAGCCCCCCCATCCCGCCCCCGAAAGCAAACTCGCCCCTAAGGGAAGCCCCAACAGCAGTGAAGTTCATGGGTCAGCAAGGCACTGTCCGGCCCGCCCAGGGCTGGGGTGGGGCCTGGAGGGAGGGGCCCTGGGTCCCCCCAGCCCCGTGTGTCCCTGAGCACCCAGCAGCGGCGGGGGGCCGCGGGAAGGACCCTTATCTGAGGGCCATCCTGGAATCAGTGGAACCCCCAGGAGGGGGGGCTGGGCCCCAACTTGTGCCTTCAGCAGCCTCACTAACCCTCTCCTCTTAGCCCCCAACGGCCCCAACTTGCTGTCCTAGACCCCGGGCACTCACTGTGCTCATGTGTGTGTGTGTGTGTGTGTGTGTGTGTGTGTGTGTGTGTGTGTGTGTGTGTTTGTGTGTGTGTGTGTGTGCGCGTGCGCGCGCATGTGTGCATGCATGTGTGCGCGTGTGTGTATATGTGTGTGTGTGCATGAATCTGTGCGTGCATGTGTATGTATACGTGTGTGTGTGCGTGTGTGTGGGCATGTGGCGAGGAGCAGAGCAGAGGGTCCGGGGACACTCTGACCCTCAGGGTCCCCGTCTGACGTGGCTGACCAGCCTCTCTGCAGGAAGAAGTCACTTGGTGCCCCGGAACCTTCCTTGAAGCGTCCCCTCACAGTGTGCGGCTGCCACCCCCCAGGGCGTCCAATTGACCCTCATGGAAAGGGCCGGGCTGGGTGGGCTACTGCAGGGACTCGGGGATGGCGCTGACCACCTGCGCGGCCTCGGGGGCGGGCGGCGAGCCGAAGACGGCGCCCGTGTGGTTGCGCGGCTCCCGCAGGGACGGCGGCACGGCCGAGCTCTTGATGTGCAGCACACGCGTGTCCATCACCTGGCAGTCGATCTGCATCATCACCTCGTAGTCCTGCCCGTTGATGACGTGCTCTGGGGGGAGGGGACACAGGTCAGCACGGCCCGGACTGCACGAACATGCACGTGGCCACAGGGTTCAACCACACACGGCTTCACACACACGTACACACACACACATGCACGCACACAGCCACTGGCTTCACACATACACACTCACACATGCAAGCACACAGCCACTGGTTTCACACACACACTCACACATGCACGCACACAGCCACTGGCTTCACACACACACTCACACATGCACGCACACAGCCACTGGCTTCACACACGCACACACATATGCACGCATACAGCCACTGGCTTCACACACACGCACACACACATGCACGCATACAGCCACTGGCTTCACACACACACTCACACATGCACGCATGCAGCCACCTGGCATCACACACACGCAGCCACTGGCTTCACGCACATACACACACGCAGTCACCCAGCTTCACACAAACACACAAACGCACACACACAGCCACACACCTTCTGAGAGACTCAACCCGCACACACACGATCACGTGTGCCTTCTGCCGGGGACCGAGGAATCATGTGACTTCATGGAGAGGCCAAAGTGCTTCCCTATGGGTGGGAGCCCCGGGGTCCAAGGCAACCTCAGCCCGGGTGGAAGAGTATGTGCACGTGTGCACGCGTGCACGCGTGTATGTTGTGTGTGCATGTCTGCAAGTGTGTGTGCGTGCACACAGGGCGGTCTGCGTGGTACTTTGTCTGCGTCTCTATCCGAGACGGCCCTGTCGGAGTGGCAGGGGCAGCTGCCAGTCACCTGCCCTGGGCTGCCAGCAGATCATGTGGCTCCTGGGGGCAAAGACCCCAAGTGGGAGGGAGAGCTGGAGGGAGAGCGAGTCGCATGTTCCGGATCCGTCCGGACCTGCCGCAGGCTGAGGTCACAAACGCCCAGGAGGAGAGCCCTGAGTTTCCACGGGCTCCTGGTGCCCAGCGGGCTGGGAGAAGTGAGTCACAGCGGCGGCCTGGGCTCTGCAGGGGGCCGGGTAAGGGCCTGACTCACACGCAGGGTGGGGGGCCAGCTTCCTGGGACGGGACTCCCAGAGACTGAAGATGCCCCCCGGGCCACACCGGCCACGTTCTCCAGCCCCTGTTGGCCCCTGCGTCCCCATCTGGCCTCCCCCAGGGCCACGGGCCAGTGTCCAGGGCCGAGTCGTCTCCCCAGAACAAGGGCTGGGCTCAGGTTTCAGGGCGGCTGTCCCTCCCGGCCGCTGGCCTCGGGAGCACGGTCACTCTGGGGGAGCACGGGAGAGCACAGCGGCGGGTAATGGAAAACATGTGTGAAGTGCCTTTTACTGCTTCCTGGATTAACTCGGAACCTGGCCGACGGGCTGGACCGAAGGAGCCAGAGCAGCAGAGGCCACCCTGGGGGCCACATGCCCCCACCAGGGCGTGGGTCCTGAGCTCTCTCCATGCATCGGTTGTGGCCCTGGGGGTCGGGCGCACCCCAGCCCACAGCTCCTCCCGGGAGCACTCAGCATGCACGGGGCACACCAACTCCCACCGCTGGATGCCTGCACACCAGCGAGAGGCTGGGAAATGCTCACGCTGTCTGTGCGGCAGACGGCGGCTTGGCAGCTCTTAAGTCTGCTCTGGGCCTGCAGGAATGTGGGAACCATCGGGAGTGGCCAGAACCTGCCTCACAGGCCCCGCGGCGGCAGAGGCCAGCACCACCAGGAGCCAGACCCGTCAGCATCTGTTAGTGTTTCCAGCTGAGCAAACCGTTCCTTGAAAAGCAACTCGAAAACTGAACCTCCTCGTTGGGAAAAGGGCGACTTTTGCAGTTAGAAGAGAACTTTAAATACTCTGCAAAAACGGTGGGAACAATTTCTGAGTGAGTGCGTGGATAGGCAGCTGGTCATCTCGGCCCTACGCCTGTGATCAAGGCCCTCCAGAAGGACCCTATCCAACAAGGAACCCGGGTCCCTTGGGACCATGCCCACTCAGGAATCATCCAATGAGGACGCACATCCCCCAGAGACTACGCCCAACTGCCATTACGTCACCCACCGATGTCCAATAAGAAGGCAGGTTCCTTACTGTTCACGCCCACTCGCTGACACCCAATAAGGATCCAGATCCCTCAGAGACCACGCCCACTCACCATTCACGCCCACCTCACATCCAATAAGAACCCAGATCCCTGAGAGGCCCTGCCTACTCACCATTCACGCTCACCCATTGACAGCCAATAAGAACCCAGATCGCTCAGAAACCACGCCCACTCACCGTTCACGCCCACCTGGCATTCAATAAGAACCCGGATCCCTCAGAGACCATGCCCACTCAACATCCAATAAGAACCCAGATCCCGTAGAGGTCACACCCACTCACCGGTCACACCTACCCATTGACAGCCAATAAGAACTCAGATCCTCAGACACCACGCCCACTCACCATTCACGCCCACCTGGCATCCAATAAGAACCCAGATTGCTCAGAAACCACGCCCACTCACCGTTCACGCCCACCGCGGGCAGCACAATGGACATCTTGGGCCTGCTGGTCTTGTTGTGGGTGGTGGCTGGCAGCAGCAGGTGGTCCTAGAAGTGATGAGAGCAGAGGTCACGCAGAGGGTTGGCCCCAGCAGGGTCCCCGCGGGAAGGGCGGGCATCAGTGTGTTCTGGGAATGCAGGGGGCTTGGCAGTGTCCAGCGTATGGGGCTGTCCAGGAACATGGACCCAGGCCCTGCCCCTGCTCTATGGATACTTCTTGTGGTTGTTGTTTGGGGGCTACACCCAGCAATGTTCAGGGGTCACTCCACTCCTAAGGGGCCCCGGGAACCATACGGAGGCCAGGCAGGAACCTCCCCACGGTACCGTCTCTCCCGCCTGGCCAGGCTTTCTTAAAGAGAAACGCTCGCCCTGGAAGTACTGCTCTACCTGAGGCCAGGATTGGCCTATTCGGTCCTCTCTCCTGCAAAGCAGACACAGCAAGCATGTGTGCACCTAGGTGTGTTCACATGCCCGAGTTCATGTGTGTGTGCCTGAGCAGGGTCAGGTGCCCAGAAAAGCAGCCACACCAGCAGCCTTTACATGGTGTCTGTCTCACGGAGAAGCTGGGCGGGGGGAGTTGGGGAAGGGGGTGGGTTGCGGGGGTACCAAGATGCCAAGTTGGGATCTAGGAGAGATCCACAGACCCTGAGGTTTCTGGCTTCTGACCAATCACTCCCGAGTAAGAATGAGCCGGAGGAACTTGGATTCAGAAACGGCGGGTTTGTGTGTTTTGGAAAAGGGGTGACCATCTGGATGGATTCTAGTTCAGAGCCCTCGGCCTTGATCTTAGCTACGGCTTTCTGTTCGACGGAGACACGGACACCATCAACAGGGCGGAGAAAAGGAAAACCACATTGCCCAGGGTGGCAGGGCCCGGAGCGCGACGACATGGACATCTGTGTTTCCCTGGTCCCGGGAGCCTGGTGCTCAGACGGAAGCCGGGAGCGTGAGAGTTTGGAGGCCGTGGGGCCCGGAGCGAACCCTGTGGCCCGGCCGGCTCGCCAGGGAGGCCTCGGGCTTCCCCAGGGGGAGACAAGCAAATCCCAGGCCTGCAGTGAGAGGCGTTCTGTTGTTGTTCTAAGTACATTGTCAGACACGAAGATCACCCGCTTCTGAAAGATAACATACCATAACCGGGAGGAAAACAAAATTCACGGGCGCGCATTGCCAGGAAAGTGATAAATAGCTAATTCCTGTCTGGAAGCCCCCGCCACCCCGAACTGAATGAAAATACAAATCGAGTTCCCAAACCCCCAATTACACCAAGTGTAAAAACAAAGCCCCAGATCCCGGCGCCCGGGGACGGCCAGCGGGGGCACAGGCTTGGCGTCTCGGCAGCACTCGTGTCCAAGGCGCTTGCGGAATTGTGTATTTATTTGTGTGGCCTCACAGATGCAAGTGCTCTCTCTCCGAGCCAATCTCCCCAGCCCCTCAGGATGGGCTTTCCATCAAGACTTTCTGCCGAATCTCGTCGGTGGAGTCACTCTACAGCAGGAAAGTCAAATAAACAGAAACACCCCCCATCCGTAAACAGGACTTAACACACACAGCTCAGCGCCTGCCTCTCGCTGTCAGGACCGTGGCCAGGGAAAGGCTGTCACCGCAGTGTCCATCACTAGGGCCACACCTGGCGGTGCTCAGGGCTGCCTCCTGGCTCTGCGCTCCAGGGTCACTCCTGGCAACACTCCAGGGACCATACGGGGTGCCAGGGATGGAACCCAGATTAGCCAGGTGATAGGAAGTGCCCTAGCCCCTGTATTCCAGTGCCCCGAGAGGGATTCCCGGCCAAGCACCACTGTCCCCTAATGGGGACTGTCCCTCAGAGAGACAGGGCACCCTTGGCACAAACCACTCACCAGCCAGGCTTGTGTGTGTGCGTGGGGGGGCCTAGCAAGGGCACTTGTTTCTTTCGTTCTTTCTTCTTGGGTCCCACCCGGCGATGCTCAGGGCTGACTCCTGACACTGCACTTAGGGATCACTCCTGGCGGTGCTCGGGGACCCTACGGGACGCTGGGGATCGAACCCGGGTCGGCTGCGTGCAAGGCAAGCGCCCTCCCCACTGTGCTATCAGTCTGTCCGCTGGTCAAAGGACTCTTTCCCTTTAAACTGAGGGGGGGGTGTTTGGTTGTTTAAGTAATAACAAGATTTCATTTGGAGGTTTTTTAGGAAGGGGAAGGAGAGAAAGAGTGAGAGTGTTAACGCGCTTGAGAGAACCCGGGTTTCTACACACCTCCCAGCGTCAGATACTAAAGCATGAAAATACACATCTCAAGGGGGGTGCTGTGGGGGCCACAGGGGCTCGGGTGGCTGAAGCCCTGACGCCCACTAGTGTGGGCTGGGGACCAGGCGCCCTGCGGGAGGGGACTGTGGAAGGGGCCTGACCAGCAGGGACAGCCCCCCACCGGACACGGCTCTGAACCGGGGGCAGAGGAGGCAGCAATAGCCACAGGATACCGGAAGGGCACGGGGCTCTGAGGAGACACCCGTGGGAACGACAGAGCGGGCCATGGCTGTGGCGAACCCTGTCCCCGGGAGGATGGAGACCGCCGGGCACCACGATTGACACGCAGCGACGCGGCCGTGAGCGGGAACCGTGGGGGTGACAACCGGCCAAGTGCATGCAGTACTCTAGGAGTGCTCCAGGCTTCGTGCTAAATAAAGAATGGCACAAAGACCCCCCTCACCCCCCACCCCGCCAGAAGCTGCTTCTCAGAAAGTATAAATAATGACATTAATTTCAAAATATGCAACATTCCGAAGTTGGGTTGTTTGGGTTTTTTTGGCCTTTTGGGTCACACCCGGCGATGCTCAGGGCTGACTCCTGGCTTGGCACTCAGGAAATATTCCTGGCGGTGCTCGGGGGATGCTATGGGGTGCCAGGATCGAACCCGGGTCAGCCGGCTGCAAGGCAAATGCCCTCCCCGCTGTGCTATCGCTCTAGCCCCACCTGTCTTTTGTAACGCGTCAGGGCACTGGACCAAGGGATGCACAGAACCGGACGTTGGGGGCTGCAGAGCCTGGGTGAGCCAACCAGGGGGCCCCGGGAATGGGAATGGGCCATTCTGGGGGACACTGGCCACCTGAAAGTGAACACGTGCTGAAAACTGATGTGAAGTCGATTAAAAAAAAAATTGGGGCTGGAGCGATAGCACAGTGTGGAGGGCGTTTGCCTTGCATGCGGCTGACCCGGGTTCAATTCCCAGCATCCCATAGGGTCTGCCGAGCACTGCCAGGAGTGATTCCTGAGTGCAGAGCCAGGAGTCAGCCCTGAGTAAAGACGGGTGTGACCTAAAAAGAAAAAGAGAGGGGGGAAAAATCATTCCTTAGAGGGTTCAGGTACCTGGCGGAGTCCAGGGAGATGCGTCTCTCCCCTCCCCTGGGCAGCACCGCCAGTGGGAACCCTGGGCCGGCCCAAGAAGGACCCCTGCTGGGTGTGCGGGAACCCTCCAGGGTGGGGGTGGGTCCACAGCATAATCCAGGAAGAGACGGGGAGGGGCGATGCCCCAGATGCAGACAAAGAAATCCTGCAGGCTGTGGGGGCCGAAGAGCTCCCCAGCATCCCCAGGCCCCGCGTGGGCACACTGGCACACAAGCACCCTCAGGCCGGGGCGGTGCGTGACCTCGCCAAGTTTTATTCGCACCTACTAAGGAGGTGCAGACCTACGATGATCTTGCAAAAAAAAGAAATACACAAAACAGAGACGATTTTAAAAAAAGCAGCAGCTGCAGTCGCTCTGGCCGTTATAGAAGGCGCTTGTCCCCAGCTTGCAGGGCGTCAGCGGGCGGGCCCGAACCCCGGGCCCCCCACGTGGGGCCGGGCCTAGTCTGGCCCGGCCAGTGCCCAGCGCCCAGGGTCACCCCGCCCCCCCCCCCCACCCCCCGCTCAGTACAGCTCGTCGGCGTGCGTGCTGCGCGGGGTCTTGATCTTGTCGATGTTCTTCACGATGACGTCGTGCAGCGTGGCGTACTGGTTGCGCAGGTGCAGCAGGATCTGGCGCACGCTCAGGTACTCGTTCTCGTCCACCTCAGCCACCGTGCGCCGGTAGTCCTCCACCTGCGGGTACTTGACCATCTTGGACACCAGCTTGGCACGCGTGTTGTAGTAGGTGGAGAAGCGGCGCAGGTAGGACGCGGCCGTGCTCTCCACCGTCCACAGCTGGTCCACCGTGTCCTCCTGGATGGACACGCCGAAGTTGTTGCCGTCCTCCACGCGCGGGATCAGCAGCTGCACCCACATGCGCACCGTGTTGCACTTCTCACGCAGCAGCTCGATCTCGGGCTTGACGCGCTCGATGAGGGCCACCAGGTGCTGGTTGCTGGCCAGCAGCGCGGCCTCGGCGGGCAGCAGCGCGGGGCCCAGCGGCTCCCCGCGGCGCGGCCCGTCCCCCGCTGTGTCCGGGGTGGGGCCGGGGCCCGCAGGGGCCGCGGGGGCCGCGGGCACCGAGCGGATGCGGCCCAGGTCCTGCAGGCGCAGCTCCTGCACACGGCTGTCCAGCTCGGACAGCTTCTGCGGGAAGAAGGTGGACACCAGGTCCTCGGCCTCCCGCGCGATGCGGGCCCGGAACGAGTCCACCTTCCCCTGCACGTCCCGCTCCAGCTTCAGCGGCGCCGCCATGGCCCGGCCCCGTCGAGCGTTGGACGCGCTGGACGCACTGCCCACCGCGCGCGCACGTGGCCGCCGCCAACTCCCAACAGAACCCGCCCAGGAAGTGACGTTGCGCGCCGGGCGGGGCCTGCACTGCGTCCCCTGCCGGCCGGAGGCTGCACAGCAGCCTGCAGGGTCCCGCGCTCCACCCCCTGCTGGCCGGAGGCTGCACAACCGCCTGCAGGTCCCCTGGGGGGCGTGGGGGGCCTAGGGGTATCCAAGCTTGGGCCCCAGCTTGGGAGAAGGTGCTTCTAGGTCTACGCGGACTCGAAAACTGCAGGTCAGGGCGGAAGAGAAGTTCCTTCTCAAAGTAAGAGCGCCCGCTAGAAGGGGCAGGTCCATCCAAACCACGGTCATCGAGGCTTCCATAAGTGCGTTTGTTTCCTAGACGGCGACAGATACTTAATGAACAAGCAAAGCACCCTACTAACGCCTCCTATCAACTACGCAGAGATCTCTCTCTTTTTTTCTGTTTGTGCCAGGAGCCGCCTCATTCCAGGCTCTGTGCTTGGGGGCCACCAGGAGCTGAAGGCCGGGTCTGGGCCCCGAGGCATCCTCCATCCCCAGAGGGATCAACTGTGCTCCGGGCTCTCCTATTTCTGATTTCTCCTGCAGGCTTATTTTCAAGCTTCTTTTGTTTGGGGGCCACACTGGGCAATGCCTGGGGGCTCTCTCTCCTGGTTCTGCACTCAGGAATTACTCCTTTGTGGTGCTTGGGAACTGCATGGGATGATGGGGATCGAACCCCGGTCGGCTGCATGCAAGGCAAGTGCCCTCTTGACCGTGCTATCGCTCCAACCCGAGCTCCAACTTCTGAAGCAGAGTCCTTTCACTTCCAGAACCTTCTCTGCTTTCCAGCAGCTCTTCTCCTAGGGTCCTGGGAAAGTCCTGGGAGGCTCTTCATCTCTTGCCCTCTGTGTAAGAAGCTTCTTCCTCCTCCTCCTCCTCCTCCTCCTCCTCCTCCTCCTCCTCCTCTTTGAGCTTCCAGAAAGCTCTTTCCTGGAAGCGCCTTCTCCTTCCCAGAGGAAGTGGGTGTGCTCGGCATGGAGGCTGGGTCCCCAGAGCCCAGGGCGGGGAGGCAGCAGCGGATGCAACGAGGTGGGCGACGCTCCCACTAGACTCCAGGCCTCTGACCGGTGCGAGGTTTGCTTTCCTTGGCAACACTGCAAACTCTCAGCGGACCCAGCGAGGCTGAGGGAAGAGGAGGCTGAGCAAGCAACGCAGCTGAAGGACAGTCTGTGCCAACAGACCCCGGGGCAGGGCCGGGCTCCACGGAGCAGGGAGTGTCCATGCAACAGAACCTGAGCCCTGGGCTCGGGCCACGTCTTCCCATTAGTCTTCGAGGCACCGATCGGGAGTTCCCAGTTTAACAGGGCGGCCAGCAAGCGCCCCCCACGCTGAAGAAACTCCCTCTTCTGGCTTCAACCGCTGGCTCCTCATCGGGGGCCTCTCCTAAGCGCACATCACAAACAGGCACGCACGGCCCCGTCGGCTGCACGCCGGCTGGTGTCACGGGCCACGTCCCAAACTGAGAAGCACCGGGCAGCAGTGGAGAGGGGACAGATTCTGTGCGCCCCTGCCCGTCACGCGTCTGCTGTCATTCCCCTCCCCGCACGTCATGGTTCAGAGCTCGTGAATAGCAATTTGGGGGCGTTAAGGAGAAGCATGAGCGGGACCAGCAGGCGAGGGAAGGGCAGGGGCGGCCTTCGTACCAGCACACGACCCTCCCTCCACACCGGGGAGAGCCAGGCCCAGCCACGACCTGGGACCTGTCCCTGCACAGAAACTCACTCCACAACAGTCCGAGGTCTACAGGCTAAACTGCAAGCTAGCCAACGTGTACAAGACAACTTTGAGGAAATCTTCAGACGCTGGCTTTGAGTAACGCTCTCTCGGGAGACGGTGCAGGCCCGGCCTGCGGCCCATCCAGGTTTGATCCCCTGCACCCAGGTACAGTCTTCGGAGAGCTACCAGGGGTAACTCCCAAGCAGAGCCAGGAAGAGCGGGAACACTTGTGCCCCAAATAACAACAACAACAAGCTGATAAACTGGACTTCAACAAAACCAGGACTTTCTACTCCTGCAAAGACATTAACGAGAAGACAAGCAACGGGCTTGAAGAAAACATCTCCAAATTACCCATTAAGGGGCTTATACATAGGCTACGTTAGACTTTCTAACCAACTGCAAGAAAACAAGCCCAATGAAACACAGGCAAAAGGCTTAAACTGACCTTAAACTTTGACAAAGAAGATTTATGGAAGGCAAATAAGCCACAAAAGATACTCAAGTATCAGGTACAGATTAAAAGCACAAGACACATAACAGATGCCCACCACCCCACATTCTACGAGAAATGCAAACACATGTCTCTCCCAAAATATGTGCAGCGAGGGGTCGGAGCTACAGTCCAGCAAGCAGGATGTTTGCCTTGCACACAGCTGACCCGGGTTCGATCCCCGGCATCCCATAGGGTCCCTTGAGCACTGCCAGCTGTGACGCAAAAAAAAAAAAAAGTGTGGAGAAAAGCTCACGGCTATCTTTTTTTTTTGCTTTTCAGGTCACACCCAATGATGCACAGGGGTTACTCCTGGCTCTACACTCAGGAATTACCCCTGGTGGTGCTGGGGGACCATATGGGATGCTGGGAATCGAACCCGGGTCGGCCGCGTGCAAGGCAAACGCCCTACCCGCTGTGCTATCACTCCAGCCCCGCTCACAGATATCTTATTCGTAGTAAAGAAAACGCAGGAGGTGGACAAACTGTGCTGTCCCTACTGCGGGCGCGAAGCCTGCCAGGGCCCTGCGCATCTGACAGAGGAAATGAAGAGGGGAGGGGCCAGAGAAATCAAAACAATCCTATTGGCTGTCCTACAGACCCTCATTAGCATAAGGCCCTATTCCGACCCCTTAGCACCCACCCCTAGTGGGGCCCGCACGATCCCACTGGCTATCCTACAAGCCCGTATTTGCATACGTGCATATTCAACGAGCGGCAGGGCCTTATAAGGGCACACGCGCTCTGATTGGTGGCCCCAGAACCCTCCCTCTCTCCCTCATTGACAGAGATGCTCCAGCTGGTCTTTCCCATGAGGACCAGAGAGGGCTTAAGGGGCAGGAGCGCAGAAACAGAGGGAGGGGTCTCAGATGCCACTTCCGGAAGAGCCTGATCATAGAGACATGGGCCTCCAGGAGCTGGGACACGGCGGCTGGGCTGTCACACTGTCCCCAGGAACCCCAAGCTGGTCAGCGCCGCTGTGGGCAGGGCCTGGGCATCCGGGCTGGGCCGGACTGACAGGTGTTTCTGCAATGCTGCCGGTCAGGTCGGGGGCACCCTGCAAGCGGGGTGGGGGTCCTCCCTGCACTGTCCATGCTCAGCCCTCCAGTCCCGGCCTTCTCTGTTGTTTTTTTTTTGGTCACACCCAGCGATGCTCAGGGGTTCCTCCTGGCTCTGCACTCAGGAATTAATCGTGGCGGTGCTCGGACGTCGCACATCTGTCAGCCCCAAGCCTGAGCTGAGGCTTCTGTCCCCTCGCCCCCTCCCGGGACCCCTGCACCCTCGCGCTGGAGCCCCAGCTCCTGTGCTACCCTCTCTGAACCCCCCCATCCCACACACGCCCTCACACCCCACCCCCACGCCTGCACGCCCGGCTCCTGGCATGCGGACAACATTCATTAAATAGCTCTTGAACAAACATCTGCTGAATGCATGGAAAAATGAAATCCGAAGATACGCGAGCTTTCCATGATCTAGCAGCGGGGCAGGGGGGAAAGTTCTGCAAACGTGTTATTATGGGGTTTATTTCTACGAGGGCGCGTCACTCCCGAAACTTTCCACCTAATTATAACCGAGAGGCAAGGATACGGTTTTGCAATCACCGCCTTTTTTAAGGGACTTAAACAAGTTTCTGGACTTTGAGACCTAATCTGAAAAACATCACTCTTCCGAGTTTCACGGGGTTACTGGATGCATCTGTAACATTTTCTTCCTGGCTTCCGGGATGCCCTTCTCAGCCCACCCTCTGCCGTGTGCAGACGCCCTGACCGCCAGCCACCTGCCTGTCCTGGGCACCCTGAGATGGGGTGGGGGGCACGGTCAGTAGAAGGGACCCCTGCCCTGCTTGGCTTCATCTCTGAGATTGGCAGGGGTGCAGCAAGCACGATGCTTGGAAACAAACACTAGGTCCAGCACCCGCTGACTCCAAGGCAGGCTCAGCGTCTACACTGCAGGGGGCTGAGAGGCAGCTGGCGGGATGTCCCTGACACACCTGCACAGCCCTGATCCCCTCAAAGCAAGGGGCCATGCGGGCCAGGCAGCCGTGGCGCAGCCCTGAGCAGGCCCCCACGGGGCAGCCTGCCGCACCCCCAGTCTCTGCCGGGGCCCCCCTCCTGCCCTGAGTCCAACTTTCCTGGAGAGCCCGCCGGGTGGGCGGCTGGAGATGGCCGAGGCTGAAACACTGAATCAATGTTCCCTTGAGGGACCGCAGAGATGGTTGAGAGGGTAAGGTGCTGGCCTGGCCCGCAGCTGACCAGGATTTGACCCTCGGCCCCCCCACCTGGCCCCAGACCCCCACTAGGGGTGAGCACAGAGCCAGGAGTCTGCCCTGAGCATCACTGGTGTGGCCCCGTCACCAAAAATAAATAAACCTTTCCGGAAAGTGAATCAAGCGGACCTTCAGGGAAACGGCTGATGTCATTTCTGACATCACCAAACCCAAACACCAGGCTCAGGAGACCCTCCCTTCCCCCCCCACCCCGTCCGGGGAGGTCTGAGAGAACCATGGGGATTGGGGCACTGCTGCCCAGCTGGGGGAGGCGGGGGGGTGACGGGGTCAGGCGTGGCTAAGCGGGAGAGCCCGGGGCCCACCCCCCCACTGGCCTAGAAGGAAGCGCCACTCTGGGGCGTCCGGCCTGCGGCCAAGAATGCCCACAGCCAACCCCAAACAGCCCCGCCCGGGCCAGCTCTGTTATCTGCACGGCCCGTCTTGTATTTCACCAGGAAGGATTCACTGGTGAGGGGGTGAGGCTCTGGCGGGCTCCCGCGAGCCCAGATGGAGCCGAGAGAAGGTCTCTCGAGAAAGGCGACCCGAGAGGTCGGGGACCGGCTGGGCAGGAAGCCCTGGCCACTTCCTCCCCCCAGCGGGGTCTTGCAATGGTCAGCAGACCCCGTCCCCACTCTCAGCGGCACCCACAGTCCCCCTCCAACGGGCTTCCCCCTCTCCGTCTACACCGCGGGGCTCCCCCCAGTGCTGCCCAGCCGCTAACTGCAAGCACATCTCAGAGGAAGGACTGACGGCCTCTAGGGAGCTTCAAAGGGAACTGCCGGGCGGACCCGCCCCCAGGCTCCGGCTTCCCCAAAGGAAAGTTCTCGAATTTCCCATAAAACCTGGGATCAGGAGAGAAAAGGCCCGGACACTGAGTAACAAAGGCCGCCTGCCCGCTGGCACCCCGTCCACTCCTGTCCACTCCCGGGTGAGTCGCGACACAGCGCTGAGGCCATCAGCGCTTCGGACCCGAGGACGTGAGGGGACAAGTTCCCTGGACGACCCGGCTCACTGGACACGCATGGGCGATCTGGAGGGGCAGTGCGAGAAGGGCGGGTGCGAGGGTTGAAAGCCCCTGGGGCAGGCCCCGCCCCCTCAGGAAACACATGTTCTCACACAGGGACGGATGCACAACACGGACACAGACACACACAGATGCACACAAGAACACACACACAGATGCACAGACATGCACACAAACACAGACACATAAACACAGACACACAGATGCACGGACACACAGACACACACACAGATGCACAGACGCACACACAGACACACACAGATGCACACACAAACACAGACACACACAGATGCATGAACACACACAGAAATGCACAGACACACACAGACATGCACACACAGACGCACGGACACACAGACACACACAGATGCACACACGGACACACACACAGACACACACACAGGCACACACAGATGCATGAACACACACATAGATGCGCACACAGACATACACAGATGCGCAGACATACACACAGACACACAAGCAGACGCACAGACACACACAGACGCTCACACAAACAGACACACACAAACGCAGATGCACAGACGCATACAGACACACATGCAAGACACACACAAATGCACGGACACACAGACACACACATTGACGTACACGAACAGACCCAGACTCCCCCAATACACACACACAATTCTCCCTCTCTCTCTCTCCCTCTCTCTCTCCCCCTCCCTCCCTCTCTCCCCCTCTCTCTCTCCCCCTCCCTCCCTCTCTCCCCCTCTCTCTCTCCCCCCTGCAACCTGACCCCACGGAGGGCCACTCCAGGGCTGAGCTCCTCTGGCAGGCCGCCCGCTGTGTTTAACGGCAGGGGCCCCAGCTGTGGGTCTGTGAAATACATCCCCGTCTGGTTTCAATCCCCTCGCCCCGTTCCTCTAGTCCTGCTGCAAATAAAATCGTTTTTCCACTTTCTCCACACTTTGTCTTAAACAGAAAAACATTAATACTGATGAGGAACAAACAATGATTTGTTTCCCTTAAAACATCTGTCAGAAATAAAGCACGAGCGCCAAGCCTGAGTGTCGCCGAGAGACCACAGCCGTTCCCCAGCTGTGTGCCTGTGTGCTCCCTGTCCTTATCTCACACACACACAGGCCCAGAGACACATATATACAGAGATATGCACACACACACAGAGGTGCACATATATACAGAGACACGCACTTACCCAGAGACACACAGACATGCACACACAGATACACATAGGCGAGCACGCACGCGCACACACATTCCCAGAGACACGCATATACAGAGACATGCACGCATGCATGCACACACACACATACTCCCAGAGACACAATATACAGACACACGCACATACACACTCACAGAGGTGTACATATACAGAGACACATACTTACCCAGAGACACACTCATATACAGAGACACGCACACACACACATACATTCCTGGAAACACACATATACAGAGATATGCACATATACATACAGAAGTGCACTTATACAGAGACACACATTTACCCAGAGATATACACAGAGACACTCACACAGAGACACAGGTGTACGTGTACGTGCGCGTGTGCGCGCGCACACACACACACACACACACACACACACACACCACACACATGGGAATGTTCCGGAATGTTCTCCTGCTGCCCATTTTTCGGTGACACCCCCTCCAGACGGCTGGATTTAACAGACAATATTTTCCTAGTTCTACAAGAATTCCAGAAGACCCAAATCAGGTTGTGGAGGAAGCGGGTCGCCCTCCGGCGGACACGGACCTGGCCAGCAGGGCGAGGACAGAGCGACGGGTGCCGGTGGGTGCGCAGGGACGTGCTCTGCTCTGCTCTGGGCCAACCCGTGGCCCTCTGAGGCCGGCCAGGTGACACAGATGACAGAACAGCGCAGGGACAGACGGAGCCGTCACGGCCTCTCTGCTCCTGAGGACACTGCCCGCCGGGGCTGCCTCCTGTGCTGCACCCGGGGCGCCTCCCGCCGCCCATCTCTCGGCCCCGGCCTCTCGTCCACGTTCCGTCCCCGCCGAGAGACTGGCGCAAGGTCAGACGTGGAGGGGAGGGAACGTCTCTCCCGCCCAGGCCACATGCCCAAGGGGCGCCTGCGTGTCCTGCTCACGTGACTGTCCTGGGCCTGGCCACTGGCGCCCTCCCCGCCTGCCGAGACCTCACCGAGTGCTGGGCACTCCTCGAACCCGGCCAGTCCTGGGCCCCCACACTCGGTGTCCCCGTCAGCCTCCTCCCAGCTCTGATCCCGGGGGCCCAACCGGGCCCTGCGCCCCACACGGTCAGCGCGCCACCAGCTCCGGGGCCTTCCCAACACCCTGCGCGGGCCGGGGACGGAGGTGTCCTGTCCCCTGGTGCTCTGGGGTCCAGGTCCCAGCTCCTGAGCGACCGCAGGGCCCGACCTCGGGCAAGGGAAGCAGCCAGGACAAGGCGTTGGCACCCGTGACCCGGGTCTCCATGCGGCCCCCGACCGCACAGCCGTGCTGACACGGCCCCGGCGTCCCAGGACACGCCTCTCACCCCCACGGGAAGGACAGGGGGAACAGGGCACCCACAGAGCCGGGGATCGGCCCCCTCCCAGGAGCTGATGCCTGGGAGGGGTGCGCGGGTCAGCCCGCCCAGCGTCCCCCCAGGGACCCCGCAGGGCTCAGGCCTGGGCCCCACAAGTGGCCCCGGGCGTCCCCGCAGCTGGGACTCACCCTTCGGAACGACACAACGTAGAAGGTGTCGCCCCTCCTGCGAATGGCTTCAAAGAAGTCCTGGTAGCTCCTGGGGGACGCGTAGTACACCTGCAGCTCGCTCCCGGGGTTCCTGGGGGGGGGGGGGCAGCAGGGTGAGTGGACTCAGCCACGGACCCCGCAGCAAGCCTGAGCCTGGGCCCGGCCATGGCACCGTTCTGGCAGAAACGCTCTGACGTTCCAGGTCACCTCTCGTGGGGTGCGGCTGCCCCTCACCCCGATGCTTACTCTCGCACCCCGGCACTCGCTTTCACACTCTGACACTCACACTAGCATCCCAATACTCACCCTAGCACCCCGACACTCGCTTTAACATCCAGACACTCGCTCTAGCACCCCAACGCTCTAGAACCCCGACACTCGCTCTAGCACCCCGACACTGTAGAACCCCGACGCTCGCTCTAGCACCCCAACGCTCGCTCTAGCACCCCGACGCTCACTCTAGCACCCCAACACTCTAGAACCCTGATGCTCGCTCTAGCACCCTGACACTCTAGAACCCTAATCTCACTCTTGCACCCTCATGGTCACTTCAGCACCCTAACGCTCAGTCTAGCACCCCGACACTCGCTCCGGCCCCCATCCTGCCGTGCACCCGACCCTCCAGTGCTCTGCAAGTCTCACCCACACAGAGGCTTCCGGGGGCGGGGGGGCTCCTCATGTGCCAGCCCTGGGCCCCGCGCGTCCCTGCCAACAGCCCTGTGCTCCCGGGCCCGATGACCACGCAGTCTGAGGGTCAGCCGCTCTGTGTGGCCTGGAGGCACAGGGCCATACCTGTCGCCAGGAGCAGCCCTGGCCTGCCCTGCCGTTCCCGGGCTCAGGCCCAGCCAGTCACTGTCCCCTCCACACGGCACTGTCAGCCTGCCGGGCTGCTCTGACGAGGCTCCCCACGCTTTTACCCCGAGACAGCTCGCACCCGAGCACTGCAGGCCCTGCCGGCCCCTCGGCCCTGCCCGCCCCCCGGCCCTGCCCGCCTCCAGCAGGTGCGGGCTCCCGTCGGGCCACCTGTCAGTCTCACGCTCGCAACAGACCCAGCCTACAAGCACCAGGCAGGCGGCGGTGGCCGTGGGTGACGAGGGCCGTGACCCGACTGGGGCGACTCCCGGCCCTTGGAGCCGTCCCAGGCTCAGGCGGGGCGCCGGGAACTCGTCCTCACCTGAGGGTGCTGGGCTCCGTGTACTGCACGGCCATGAGCTGCGACCCCGAGCCCGGCTCCAGGGCGCCCTGCGGGGAGACGCGCCGCGTGAGCATTGAGCACTCCCAGCGGAGCCGTCAGGGCAGAGCCTGGGCGTCGGGGGCGTGTCCCAGTGGAGAGAACCACCCCAGAAGGGAACGTGAACCCCAAAGCATCCTGCAGCCGCCATGCAGGGGAGGGGAGGGACGGGCTCTGCACCCACATGCCCGGGCAAGGGCCTGGCACCCTGGGGCCCGCCGGGCGGGGCGGGAGGAGCCAACGCCCGTTGGCACCTGCAGGACGCGGCCCTTGTGCAGGTGGCCCGCCGTCCTCCGTGACTTGGTCCTCTCCACCTCGTGCCGGTGCACCCAGCCCCGCAGCTCGTGGTTCAGCCTGCAGGGAGAGAGGCGGGAGAGGGTGGGCGCGGGCAGGGCACCCCGTCTTCGGATGGACAGCGCCTCCAGGGGGGGTGACACGCAGGAGGGGGCAAACCGCTTCCGAGGGCAGGGGAGAGGAGCGGCCCCGCCCTCACCTGAGCGACTCGGTGATGTTGACAAGGGGCTGGCAGGGGGGCGGCGGGATGTAGAGCAGCGGCTCCTCGCTGAGTACCATCAGGGCCTTGTTGTCCGACATGGCGCGCTCGGGCCTGCGACAGTCACGGCAGCGGGGTCACCGGCCTGGAGGCGCTCGGGGACAGAGCCCAGGCCCAGACCCGCCCGAGTTCCCGGGGGTCTCATGGCCGGGACGCACCCTGGACATGTGGCCGCCGGCCACAGGCACCCCAGAAGGGAAGCCACAGCGCGTGGCGCAGACAGCCGGGCAGAGGGGACCGACGCTCCCTCAGCCGCCAGCAGGGTACCCCGCGTGCCAGGCCAGTGCTGGGACCGGGTGCCACCGGGGCACCGCGCTCCATCAGCTCCAAGTGACACAGATAAAACGTTGGCGCTGGGAACTGCGTCTCCAGAAGGCCGCGCCAGGAGTGACCTCTGAGCACAGAGCCAAAATAACAACAGCAAAGAAGGCAGCTCAGAAAACATCCGGCAGGGCTGGAGCGATAGCACAGCGGGGAGGGTGTTTGCCCTGCACGCGGCCGACCCAGGTTTGATTCCCAGCATCCCAGGTAGCCCCCCCCAAGCACCGCCAGGAGTGATTCCTGAGCGCAGAGTCAGGAGGCAGCCCTCAGCATCGACAGGTGTGGCCAAAAAAGCCAAAAAAAGAAAAAAAAAATATCTGGTATCACTGTCCACTAGATCACAGAATGTTCTAGAAACTGTATTTCATGCAAGTGCTTCTCTCTACTGCAGACTACAAGGGATCGCTCAGATGGGGCTGGGCGGGGCTGGGCTGGGGAGAAGGGGCACCACGGACACTGCAGCCGCTCTGCCTCGGGCTGCCTGTCAAAGCGTCAGGAGCTGCGTCAGAAAAACGTTCTCACCGGAAAAGGAATAGCCTGCCATGGAGGCGGCTGGGGATGGCTGGGGGGAATCAGGGCAGTGGTGGCAGGGAAGGTGACCTGGAGGGGGACAGGGGCTGGATCGTTTCACGACTGAGACCCAATCATGAACAGTTTGGCAATGGTCTCTCTCACCGTGATCCAATAAAATAAAAATTTTCTTTTAGTTTAAAAAAAAAAAGAAATACGGCGTCACCATCACAAACAAGGGCTGGACAGGTGCCCCAGTGCAGGACTGGGACCACGGCCGGAGGAAGCTGGAGACACTGCGCAGCAGAAACGGCGCCGGAGCCGGCGCTCCCAGGGGGCAGTCGGGACCCTTCAGACAAGGGGCACCCGCGACCCCACTGGGGGTGCCTGGCACCAGCCTCCTGCCTGCGGGTCGGCGCGCGGGACTCGCAGCCGCTGACCTGTAGCGGTTTTTCTGGATGGCCCCGTCTGATGATTCCGGCGCCTCCTTGGAGGAGAATTCTAGAAGGTGCCGCCTCTGACCGGCGGGGCTGCCCAGAGGACTGGACCTTCTGGACTCGGACTCCAGCACGCTGAGGAGAGAGGGGGGACGTGGGCTGGAGGGGCGGGGTAGGGCCCCGGGAGCAGCCCCAGGAGCGCCCCCCCCCCCCCGCCTGCCCGGTCTGCAGGGGAGCCCGAAGAGCGATCAAGGCCGCGGGCCAGAGGCTGGGGAAGTGCGACAGACGGGGGGCGAGTGCCCCTGAGGACACCCCCCCAAGGGGTCTCTCCTCCTGCTCCTGACCCCCCCCGCAGAGAGGGCAGCCCCCTCCCGGCTCTCACCTGGCGGGCCCGTAGCTGAACACGAGGAACACCAGCACGACCATCACGCACACGGCCCTGCGCTTGGGGCTGGGCACCTTGAGCCTCTGGTTCTGGGGGAGCAGCGGGGGAACGTTAGGCCCAGCAGGGCGGGGGCGGGAGGGGGCAGGCGGGGGGGGGCGGGGCGGGGCCGGGGCGCACCTCGGACACCACCTCGTCCAGCTGGCGCTTGAGCGAGCCGTTCTCGCGGCGCAGGCGCTCGTTCTCGCCCAGCGCGGCCCGCAGGCGCGCCTCCAGCCCCTGCAGGTACTCCTTCTTCTTGCGGCGCGACTGGCACGCCGACTCGCGGTTCTTGATCATGCGCTGCTGCCGCCGCAGCACGGCCAGCTAAGGGTGGGCGGGGCTGACGTCACGCGGACTGGCCTGACATCACGCGCACGTGGCTAGACCGCCCCCACAGTCTGAAGTCACAGCTCCGCCTCCAAGGCTGAACCCATCAGTCTGACGTCACAGCTCTACCCCCAAGGCTAAGCGGACCCCCCAGTCTGACGTCACACTCATGGCTCCGCCCCAGCTAAACCACCCCAAACACTCTGACGTCATGGCTCTGCCCCCGCAGCAAAATCAACCCCTCATAGTCTGACGTCACACGCATGGTCAGCCGGCTAAACTAATCCCCCCCACGGCGAAACGGACCCCTACAGTCTGATGTCACGGCTCCACCCCCCAGCGGCACCACCTGCTCCAACAGTCTGACGTCACACGCTTGGCTCTGCCCCCACTGCTAAACCAATCCCCAAACTGTCTGATGTCACACGCATGACTCCGCCCTCCCGTCCCCCGCATCACCAACCCCCCCCCAGCCGCCTATCATCATTCATGGATCCGCCCTCAGCTGCGTCACCACCCCCCAAACGCAGGGTCTGACGTCATCACGCACAGCTCCGCCCCTGCTGCATCACTAACCCTCCCAGGTCTGACGTCACCGCTCCCTAGCACAGGCTCCCCGCCATTGCGCATGGGGTCAGGGCCCCGGGCAAGGGCAGTCGTGGGGACGGTGGGCGGGGCACGGCCTCTTCCCTGCTACCCCGCGGCTGATCGTCCCAGTCCCCTGGGAAACGGTCCCCGTGCGGGGTCCCCCGGGTGGCCCGGGGCCGTCTCCCATTGGGCAGGGTAGGGAAGGGCCAGGCAGGGCTGGGCCAGGCAGAGCTAATTCGAACCAGGCACAGCCCCGCCGGGACAAGGCATGCAGAGCACGCGGCCCGCTGGCAGGCGCTGGACAGGCCGCGGCCAGGCGGGGCGGCCAAGGCAGCAGGCGCCACGTCAGCAGGGCATGGCCCCGCGCGGCCAGGCCCGCCCCGCCCCGCGCTGGCCCGCACGATGCCCAGGGGTCAGCGCCCGGAGTGCCCGCTGCGCCGGCCTTCCCACGGGCTGCCGGCCTCTCCCGCGCGCGCGGACGGCCCAGCGGACACTGGCCGCCCGGTACTCACGTCGGAGCCGGCGCTCCTGGCCGGGCTGGGCAGGACGGGCTTGGTCACGGACACCTTCCCGCCGGCCGGGCTGCCGGGCACCGGCACCACGTTCACCACGTGGTTGGGCAGCTGCACGGCGCCACCGGCCACGGCCAGCACGGGCGGGGGACAGGGCAGCACGCTGGGCGCCTGCAGCTGCACCACGGCGGGCGGCGACAGCAGCACGGTCGGGGCTGCGGGGAGAGCGAGCGGTCAGCGGTGGGCAGGCGCTCTCAACGCTCTGCTTCTATCAGCGGCCTTTCTGTCTTCAGCGTCCCACCCGGAGGTGCTCAGGGGTCTCTCCCGGGGCTCGGGGACCTGTGGGCTTCGGGGCTCAAGCGCGGTCACTCAAAGCCCCGGCCGAGGGTGAGCTGCAGACCGCGGCTCTGCGGGGCCCCCTGGTGGACAGACGGCAGAAGCACAGGCAGGGCCTCCAGGACGAGGGCAGGGGTGCAGGGGCCCACCCGACTGGCTGCCTGCCGCCCCCAAAGGCGGCGGGTGCTCTGACTCGGGAAGGCCCTTCCTTCCCCACTCGGGAAGTGCTGGGGCCGGAGAGAATCACGGGGCTGGAGCACAGAGCCGGGAGCAGCGATCAAGACTGGACAGTCACTCCAGACTCAAGAGAGACACTCCTCGGTTTCCTTTCATTTCCCACCCCCTCATATTTGGGGGGGGCGAGGATGGGATGGGGTTCATGCCCAGTGGTGCTCAGGGATCATCCTGACAGAGCTGGAGGGGCCACATACAGCAACAAATCCTGGGTCAGCCTGTGCCTGACCCTGCACTGTCCCGGCCCTCAGCCCAGTGCCTCACCCCTGCACTCTCTTCAGCCCTCAGCCCAGTGCCTCACCCCTGCACTCTCTCCTTCCCTCAGCCCAGTGCCTCACCACTGCACCCTCTCTTGCTCAGCCCAGTGTCTCACACCTGCACACTCTCACCTAGTCTCAGCCCAGTGCCTGACCCCTGCACTCTCTCCTGCCCTCGACCCAGTGCCTCACCCCTACACTCTCTACACTCTCTCCTACTCTCAGTCCTGTGCCTCACCCCTGCGCTCTCTCCTGCCCTCAACCCAGTGCCTCACCTCTGCACTCTCTTCAGCTCTCAGCCCAGTGCCTCACCCCTGCACTCTCTCCTGCCCTCAGCACAGTGCCTGACCCTTCCACTCTCCCCGTGCCTCACCCCTGCACTCTCGCCTGCCCTCAGCACACTGCCTGACAAAGAAGGGCACGTGTGGGGCCCCCCAACGCCCAGCTGGCCGCACGCGGTACCTTTCGGGGGTGCCGGGTGGATGCTGATGAGGGGCTGCTGCTTGGCCAGGGGCACCAGCGCGGGCAGCGTCTGGATGAGGATGGCCTTTGCCGGGACGCTGGCGGTCGCCGGGGCCTTGGGTGCAGCCGGAAGTAGCAGGGGCTTGGGCTGAATCGAAGGCTTCGAACTCATCTGTGTTTTCCGCTTTGGAATGGGTCCATTTTCTGAGGGGCCCGGGGGGGGGGGGAGGCAGACAGCAGCCGTGAGCAGCCCCAAGAGGGATTCCACAGCCCCTCTCACCGCACCCACCGGCCCCACCACCCGCTGGAAGCACAGCCAAGTCCTCGCCTGCCCACCCCCCACAGTCCCCCCACCCCCGCCCCCCGGCATACCGGGCTTGCCGTGCGGCCCGGCCGGCTTGTCCTCCTTCACGGGAGAGCCCTCCCCGTACAGGGACAGGGGAGACGGCTGGGAAGCAGCGGAAAGGTCCAACTCCTCCTGTGCAAAACAAATGGTCACGGGGCTGGAGCCACAGTGCAGCGGGGAGGACACTGGCCTGGCACGTGGCCGACCCAGGTTCATTCCCAGCATCCCACGGGGTCCCCCCAGCACCGCCAGGAGTGATTCCTGAGGGCAGAGCCAGGAGGAAGCCCTGAGCATCGCCGGGTGTGCCCCCCCCCAAAAAAAAAAAAACGGTCATGCAGAAGCTCACCACGGAACCGCAACGGGCGGGGAAGCGCCTCAAACCCACACAGAGGACAAGGCGGCCCCTGGCGGGAACAGACTATGGCTGTGTCACCCCCTGCCCGATCAGAGGGCGTCATCGCAGCAAGGAGCATCTCAACAGAAGCTACAGACTCTTGGCCCAAAGGTGGAGCCGGAGCATGCACCCCATCCCCCCTCACTAGACCAGGGTGGGGGCGGCACGCAGGGAGCAGGAGGGCAAAGCCCAGCCCACCTGGACCCCAGACCCTCCCTGGCACCCGCAGAGCGGAAGCAGGCCAGGCCCGGCTACTTACGGGCACGTGTTGAGTGGAGGAGGAAGAGGAGGAGGGAGAGGAGGAGGAGACAACAGACTCAGGAGACTCAACAGAGCAAGGCGAGGCGGCCGGGGACAGGGGCAGGGGTTCTGTCTTGATGTCGTCCACTGCAAGACATGAGGCCACACTCCAGCCCGGCTCGCTGTGCCCCGGGAGGTGCCAAAGTCGCCAGGACACGGCGGGTGGTAGCTGGACACATGTCTAGGATCCTGCCCTCCATGGGGTCCGAGTCAACACCCCGGAACTGGGCCAGGGAAGGAGAAGTGGATGCAGTGGACACCTCCGCCACAGGGTCTGTCCTATCACTGGCCACACCCGGCACGTTCCCCAAAGTCCTTCTTTAAGGTGGAGAAAACAGGAGAAAATTCTCTGGGAAAGCACCTGCCATACAAGGCAAAGCCCAGAGCATTCTCCTGGCTCGCTGGCAGGAAACCGGGGTCAGGGCCGCAGCAGAGGGGAGGAGCGTCCCTCGCCCCGGGCCCCCACGTATCCCCAGAGGTACCTGTGCAGAGCGGCCTGCTGAGGTCCCAGAGGCCAGCCTCCCAGGGCATCAGATCCAGATCGAAATCAAGATTATCAAAAGTGTTCTCCTGTGAGTTTCAAATCGGCAAAAAAAATTGGTTAAAATGACATAAATTCGCTTAAAAGGCAAACCACCACTGTCAGTAACTGCCGCACCCACCAATCAGAAAGCTGCAACCCTGCTGCCCACCAATCAGAAAGCTGCTCCTCCTTGTCTCGGTAACTGCCATCCAATCAGAAGGCTGTTCCCGCTTCCTCCTTCTGTCCCAGTAGCTGCCACCCACCTATCAGAAAGCTAGTGCTCCTGCCGCCCACCAATCAAAAGGCTGCTCCTCCTGTCCCGATAACTGCCATCCAATTAGAAAGCTGTTGCCTCTCCCTCCTTCTGCCACGGTAGCTGCTGCTCACCAATCAGAAAGCTGCTCCTCTTTGTCCTGGTAACTGCCATCCAATCAGAAAGCTGCTCCCGCTCCCTCCTTCTGTTCCAGTAGCTGCCGCCCACCCATCAGAAAGCTATTCCCTCCTGCCGCCCACCAATCAAAAGGCTGTTCCTCCTTGTCCCGATAACTGCCATCCAATTAGAAAGCTGTTCCCACTCCCTCCTTCTATAACTGCCATCCAATTAGAAAGCTGTTCCCACTCCCTCCTTCTGCCACGGTAGCTGCTGCCCACCAATCAGAAAGCTGCTACTGCCACCAACCAATCAGAAAGCTGCTTTCTCCAGCCGCCCACCAATTAGAAAGCTGCTCCCTGAATCTGTCAGGGACAAGCACCCTGCGGTCTCCGGAGTCCCCCCCACACAGCCTGACTTGGCCCAAGCTGTTGCTGTTTGGCTTGGGGCCACACCAGGTGGTGCTCAGGGATCACCTCTGCTGGGCTTGGGCATCCCTGTGTGGAGCTGGGGATGGAACCTAGGTTGGCCATGTGCGAAGCACACACCCTACCTACTGTACATCTTTCCGGCCCCTTGATCATTGTTTTTTTTTCAAAATTCATATGCAAACATGATTTTGGGTGAGCAAGAGGCACGTCACAGGCCAACCTCCAGCCCCCTACACACACACACACACACACACACACACACACACACACACACACCTGCTGCCTGATCCCACAGTCTGTGACGGAGACGCTGCCAGCTGCTATTTTAAACTTTTGCGATTAGGGACGAGGGCAGGGAACACGTCATAGGAAAGTGGTGACACGGAGTCAGAGGGAGTCTATCCACCAAAAGTGACACCAACAGAGAAGCCAGCTTCAGGCCAAGGGCCACAGTCAATCTAGCAATGATTAACAATCCCTCCATTACCCTTTTCTAGAAAAATACTAGCATTTCATTTTTTTTTTTTTTTTTGCTTTTTGGGTCACACCCGGCGATGCACAGGGGTCACTCCTGGCTCTGCACTCAGGAATCTCCCCTGGCGGTGCTCAGGGGACCATATGGGATGCTGGGATTCGAACCAGGGTTGGCCGCGTGCAAGGCAAACGCCCTACCCGCTGTGCTATCGCTCCAGCCCCAATACTAGCATTTCAAAATGTCTAGGTTGTGGTGAGTTTTACTGAGAATGGAACAGAAGGAGAGAGGGGAAACTGCTTCCTTATCAGATAGCCTTAAATTGGGCAAATATTGGTGCCGGTTATCTATGGAAATGTGAGGACCGTCACGTGAGTTGGGAAAAAACTCCTTCTCAAGCCTCTGTCTGTGCTTTCACCGCCTTCGAATCTACTATCACGATTTTATTTTATTTATTTTTTTATTTTTTGCTTTTTGGGTCACACCTGGAGATGCACAGGGGTTACTCCTGGCTCTGCACTCAGGAATTACCCTTGGCTGTGCTCAGGGGACCATATGGGATGCTGGGATTTGAACCCGGGTTGGCCGCGTGCAAGGCAAACACCCTACCCGCTGTGCTATCTCTCCAGCCCCTACTATCACGATTTTAAAACCTTGGGAACAGAGCAGTAGTCCAGAGGGGAAGGTGTTCGCCTGGCACGCAGCTGTGCCGGGTTCGATCCCTGACATCCCATTTGGTCCCAGAGCACCACCGGGAGTAATTCCGGAGTACAGAGCCAGGAGGCAGCCCCGAGCATCGCAAGGTCTGACCCCCAAAAGCCAAAAAAAAATTATAACAACGTAAAACAACATTAAGTCTAGCAACTCTGTCATTTCAAAAGCCTCAAACTCTGCAAGCTTTCTGCTCAGCCTCAAGAAGCCTGAGTTCCAGGCTACCAGTAGCCACGGCCCCGTGGACACAGCCCAGAGCAGTGGGGACTCACTCAGCACCCAGGGCCAGAGATGAGCCTGGGGCCTCCTGGGTGCAAAGCAGCCCAAAGAGCATCTCCTGGCCCCCGGCACCGACTTCACCCCCAGGAAAGAACGTGTGGTCCAGGGCTTTCAGCCTGACCGCTGCTCCCCGGTGGTCTCTGGCCTGCACAGACCAGCAGCAGCAGTGAGTCAAGTGACCACAGGCAGCGTCCCACAGAGCACCGGACGCCACCCAGAATCAGGGGAGGGCCCTGAGCATCTCTTTTCGCGCGGACTCCGGCTGGGAAGGAAAAGCCACGGGCTGCCCCCATGGACCCGGCCCGGGATGAGGGTCTCAGAGGCCAAAGGGAAGCGCCAGCCGGCAGCAAGCTCCACGCGCAGCTCATTTCACTCCGCTTTCAAAGCGGTCCCCTGGGCGGGATGTGAGGACGCCCCAGACCCCCCCACCATCTCCCCGTTGCCCCTACTGGCCGAGTGCAGAGTGACCTCTCCCCGGTCACCCGTGGGGCCCAGGGTCGGGCAGCCCGGCTTTGGGAGCAGGAGGAGGCGCGGCTGCGGCCTGACCCTCGGGGTCACTTACATATGGCTCGTTCCCCGCGTCCAGCTGGGGGTCCTCAGCCTCCGGGAAGTAGCCGAGCTCGGCGAACAGGGCGGAGTCTGGGGGCGAGAGGCGGGGAGAGGGGGGCGCGCCTGGTCACGGCGGGAAGAACCTTCCAGGCTGTTGGCTCAGGGTCCTCCCAGCGCAGGGGGCGGGGACCCCATGCTGCCTCCTGGACCTCGGGGCCGCTCGGGGCGGACAGTGACATCTCGGGGGCATCCCCCGAAGGGATCAGGCCGAGAGCCACGCCCAGGGGTCGCCCGTGGACAGGTCAGGGACGGCGCCTGGGGATCACCCGGGGACCCGGGGTCTCCAGTGGACACGTCGGGGACCACGCCTGGGGGTCGCTCGTGGACATGTCAGGGATCGCGCCTGGGGGGTCGGCCGTGGACACGTAGGGGTCCACGCCCGGGGACTTGGGGGTGGCCCGGGGTCACGACGGGGACTGCGTCCTGGGGTCTCCCGGGGTCACGCGGGGGCCGCCAGGGGCCACGCAGGGGCCCGCGTCCGGCAGGGAATGGTCAGAGGGGCTAGCCGGGACCCCCAAGCCGTCCGGCCTGCTCACCCCACTCCTCGTCCGGCCTCGGGGGCTCCATGGCGCCGCCGCGCCCGCCGGACCCCTCAGACACCTGCGCTTTCCCGGAAGCAAGACGGAAGGACAGCGGCCGGCGGCGGCCAAACTTCCGCGGGCGCGGCGGCGGCGACGGGGGCCGGCGGTGGCCAAATTTCCGCGGGCGCAGCTGCGACGGCGGCCGGCGGGGACCAAACTTCCGCGGGCGCGGCGGCAATGGTGGCCGCCGGGGTACAAATCTCTTCACAGAGCGCGTTGGGGCCGCGGAGCTCCAGGCTCGAGCGCTCGCATCCCGCCGCGCTGATGCAACCCGAGGCAAGTTTCCCAGTACCAGGAGCGTCGCGTCAGGGCGCGAGGACACCCCCCCCACCCGAGCAACACGGGGAAACCCCAGCGCCCTCCCAGCCGCACCGGGTGGCCGGGCCGGAGGCGGAGGCGGCCGCGTCCTGGGTACCCCGCTAGCCCCGCTCCCTCGCCCGCCAGGAGCAGTCCCTTGCCAGATAACCCGCTGCCCCGGGGGCGCCCGCGAATGGGCCCGGAGTCCCCGAGGGGCTCGTTCAGGGCGGGGGGCGGGGGGCGCGACCCCTTCCCCGGGCGTGCAGGAAGGAATCCGCCTCGCGCTAGGACCCGGCGGCCGCCGCGGACCCAAATCAACCCCCGGCGCCCCGCGACCCCCGGCCGGACCTGCCGGGGCTGCCAGTTACTGTCTCTCGGGGTGGGTCAGGCAGGGCCTGGTCTCGGCCCCGGCACCGCACAGGGTCCCCCAAAGCAGCGCCGGGTGCGACCCCGAACAGGAATAATGATGCTGATGACAGGCGGGGTCAGGAGTGAGGCCTGAGCACCGGGGATGCAACCCAAAAACCAAAATAATGATGCTAATGTCAATCAGAGCCGGGAGTGAGGCCTGAGCACCGCTGGGTGCGGCCCCAAACAGGAAGAGTGATGCTGATGACAGAGCCAGGAGTGAGCCCAGAGCACCACGGGGTGCTAATGATGCTAATGACAGTCAGCCAGGAGTGAGCCCTGAGCACCTGTGGGTCTAATCCCAAAACAAACAAACAAAATAATGATAACAGTCAGCCAGGGGTGAGCTCGGAGCACCACTGGTGTGACCCAAAAGCAGAAACAATAATAACAATCAGAGCCAGGAATGGGGTCTGAGCACCCAGTGGATGTGACCCCAAAACAAAAAAGAAGTAATGACAATCAGAGTCAGGACTAAGCTCCAAGCACCACGGGTGTGACCCCAAAACAAAAAATGATAACAATCAGAGCCAGGAGTGAGCTCGGAGCACCACAGGTGTGATCTAAAAGCAAAAAACAAAAAATGATAACAGAGCCAGGAGGCCTAAGCACCAATGGGTGTGACCCCAAAACAAAATATAATAACAGAGCCAGGAGTGAGTCCCGAGCACCAATGGGTGTGACCCCCAAACAACAGCAACTACTAATGATAACTTTAAAGTAACTAATAATGGACTGGAGTGATAGCACAGCGGGTAGGGCATTCGCCTTGCACGCGGCCGACTCGGGTTCGATTCCTCCGTCCCTCTCGGAGAGCCCGGCAAGGTACTGAGAATATCTTACCTGCACGACAGAGCCTGGCAAGCTACCCGTGGCTTATTCGATATGCCAAACACAGTAACAAGTCTCACGATGGAGATGTTAGTGGTGCCCACTAGAGCAAATCGATGAGCAATGGGATTAAAGACACAGTGACAGTGCTTTATCGAGGGGGGAGCTTTTCGTGTTCCTGGAGCAAGCAGATGACATTGGGCTACACTAGCACGCGACAGGAACAAATGGAGACGTTACTGGCGCCTGCTTGAGCAACTCCATGAGCAACGGGATGACAAGTGATACAAGTATGCTTTATCTATTAGGTCACTTTTTTTTTTCAGGTTTTTGGGTCACACCTGGAGATGCACAGGGCTAACTCCTGGCTCTGCACTCAGGGATCGCTCCTGGCAGTGCTCAAGGGACCCTATGGGGTGCTGGAAATTGAACCCTTGTCAGCTGTGTGCAAGGCAAATCCCTACCTGCTGTATTATTGCTCCAGCCCCCAGAAGTTTTTTTTTTTTCCTTTTTGGGTCACACCCGGTGATGCACAGGGGTTACTCCTGGTTCTGCACTCAGGAATCACTCCTGGCGGTTCTCAGGGGACCATATGGGATGCTGGGATTTGAACCCGGGTCAGCCATGTGCAAGACAAACGCCCCACCCACTATGCTATCACTCCAGCCCCCAGATCAGTTTTTTATAGGTTTTTCCCCCCATTTTTTCATTTCCCCATTGATGGATACTTACTACTTTTTTTTCCTTTTGGCGGTACTGCAGGGGGGACCCCTGAACCTCAACATACAAGGCAGTGCTCTGCCACTGCATCTCAAACCTGAACCCACGTCTTCATGCTGTGTGCTGGCTATGAAGTAGGAGCATGAAGACGAGACCAGTTACACTTGACTCCACGGCACGGGGCAGCTCTCCTCAGTCTAACGCCACTGGCAGGAGCAGCCCTTTCTGTGCGTTTCCTGCCACTGCAAAAGCGTCTTTTTACCAGGGAGTTCCCGGAAACGTTAATAGGCGCCACCTGATTACCTCCTATCTCCCCTTCCGGGAGCTGTTGGTTCCACTCTTACCTTCTAGAGCCTCTCCTACCCAGTTTTCAGCTGCTCTGAGGCGGGAAGGGGCCTGCACTCTGGGGGGCCGGGGAGACCCCCCCCTCCGCAGCAGGGCATGATCAGCTCAGACTGGGGGGCAGAAGGTCTTCCTACCAGATCAGGCAGGATCGGAACGAGAGGCAGAACATGGCAACGACGCCTGGGCCTCCAGTGAGACCCCTGCCCGTCCCGTGACCGTGCCTCCAGTGAGACAGACCCCCTGCCCATCCCATCCCGAGCCCACGCGGCGTGAAAACGACTCGGCCAGAAGCATATAAACGGAGGGAGCCCATCTCTCCTGCTCTCACTGCTGTGACCACGTACACTCGGCAGCGTTAACAGGGGAACATGCCCCCCACTTCCCATCAGAGAGAGGAGAGTTTTGGAGGGGGGTAGTAAATGGAACAACTGTCACTGTCACTGTCATCCTATTTGTTGTTCACCTATTTGCTCAGGCGGACACCAGTGACGTCTCCTTTATGAGACTTGTTACTGTTTTTGGCATATCGAATATGCCATGGGGAGCTTGCCAGGCTCTGCCATGCGGGCGGGATACTCTCGGTAGCTTGCCGAGCTCTTGAAGAGGGGCGGAGGAATCGAACCCGGGTTGGCTGCGTGCAAGGCAAACACCCTACCTGCTGTGCTATCGCTCTAGCCCGGAACAACAATAACACTGTCACTGTCACTGTCATCCCGTTGCTCATGGATTTGTTCGAGTGGGCACCAATAATGTCTCTCATTGAGAGACTTGTTACTGTTTTTGGCATATCCAATACGCACGGGTAGCTTGCCAGGCTCTGCCATGCGGGCTCCATACTCTCAGTAGCTTGCCGGGCTCTCAAAGAGGGGCAGAGGAATCGAACCCGGGTCAGCTACGTGCAAGGCAAACGCCCTCCCCACTGTGCTATCACTCCAGCCCGGGACAACAACAATAACAACAGAAAAAAAAAAAACATGGCAATTTTCATTTGTATTGCAAGCTGTAAGATCCAGTTGCCGACTCAGTTTAAAAACAAATGAGGGACACGGGCTGTCACCATCCCGTTGCGCCGTCCCTGTGGCAGAGGATTTGGTCACCGTCCACGTGGCCGAGGATTCGGTGTCCACGAAAGGCGCTTGCCCACATGGCAGCAGTTGCAAGTCCAGCTCCCACGTGGCCCTGGGCCACCGTCCTCCAAGGTGGAGCCGCTAGCGCTCCCAGCTGGGCCGAGGGTGGGGGGGAGCCAGAGCCGGGGGTCCCGGCGTCCCTCCACGCAGCCCAGCAGCCGTCACTAGCTGGGTTCCCCTGTCGGTGGCCCCAGGGCCGGCAGCCGTCTCATCTCATCCACTCGGTTCTTGTGGATCTGGAAGGCGGGCGTGACCCAGCGGCCGCAGGAGCACTGCTCCCCGCACCAGTTGAAAGAGCCCAGCTTGGCCTTGCACTTCGGGCAGAGCAGCTGCAGGAGAACGGGGGCGTTAGCCTCGCCCGCCAGAACCGCCCACTGACCGCGCCAGATGGGAGCGTGAGTGCAGGAAGGGGCGCAGGGACAGAACATGAGACGCCCACATTACCCGGGGATTGGGGCGAGGGGGGTCTACGCTTTTGTGGGATCAGAGAGACAGCACAGCAGGGAGGGCATTTGTCTTGCGTGCAGCCAACCTGGGTTCGATTCCTGGCATCCCATAGGGTCCCCGAGCACCGCCAGGAGGAATTCCTGAGCGCAGAGCCAGGTGTGACCCCCCTGAAAGTCCAGTCTTCAGTATCACTGTATCACTGTCGTCCCGTTGCGCAGCAATTGGCTCGAGCAGGCGCCAATAACGTCCCTGTCACGTTCAGGGTCAGGGCAATGAAGCCCATTATTGTTACTGTTTTTGGCGTATCAAATACGCCACAGGGAGCTTGCCCGGCTCTGCCAGTCTTCAATAAATCTATACCAATTCATTTATGTTACCAATTCTCTCACTGGTTGTTTTGCATTTTAGTTTTTGTTTTGGGTCACACCCGGCAGTGCTCAGGGGTTCCTCCTGGCTCTGCACTCAGGAATCACTCCTGGCAGAGTGCTCAAGGAACCCTATGGAATGCCAGGGATCGAACCTGGGTTGGCGGCACGAAAGACAAGCGCCCTCCCCACTGTGCTATCGCTCGGGTCCCTAAGTGGTTTTTTGGGTTTTTTGGGTTTTTTTTTTTGGCTTTTTGGGTCACACCCGGCGATGCTCACGGGTTCCTCCTGGCTCTGCGCTCAGGAATAACTCTCGGCGGTGCTTGGGGGACTCTACGGGATGCTGGGAATCGAACCTGGGCCGGCCACGTGCAAGGCAAACGCCCTCCCCGCTGTGCTATCACTCCGGCGCCTGAGTTTTTTTAAACAGTATTTCTGGGGTGCCTGGCTGAGCCTGGGCCTCCGACTCACAAAGTGACTTGCTGCTTCTCCCAGCAGGCTTTTCAGGAATAGTCTGTTCTTCCCCGATCCCCGTCTACACCCGCACACTGACAGGTGGCCTGGGGCGGGGGCAGGGGCAGGCTGGAAACGCGCAGAGGGACAGACGCGGGGCGCCCGGGACCAGTGGCCTGATGCCGGGTCTCACCTGCCCGTCCAGCACCCCCAGGAGGGCCGGCTGCATCCACTGGACAGGCTCGATGAAATAGGAGGTGCACTGGGCGGGGGCCCCGGCGGTCAGCGCGCCGGGCACGGTCCCCCTCTTGTGGGCGAAGGCCAGGGCCGCGCTGCCCGCGCTGTGGTCCAGGACGCTGGACCTCCGGAAGAGCGCGCGCCTGCAGGGGCGGGAAGGACGCCGGGCTCAGTGTCCGCGCCCACGGCGGCCACCCCAGCTCAGGCACTGCCCTCCTCACCACTCCCCGCAGCCCTCAGTCACCGGGCAGGACGCGAGAACGTTCCAGGGGCTGCCAGAACTCACCTGCACTTTCGGCACCTGTAGAGCGCCTGGTCCGGCTGGCCCTGAGGCGAGGCGCTGGGGTCCAAGGCAAAGAGCTCGGGGGGCAAGTGCCGCAGCTCTGTGGGGCACGGCGGGATCAGGCCCCCGAAGCCCCTCGCCGGGGCAGGGGGCCGGGAAGTCCACAGCCCGGGAGGGCGGGGCCGGGCGCTGCGGACAGCCCAGGGAGACGGACCCCAGCCCACTGGACGAGCCAGTTCCAGCCACTGCCACCCCCCCTATCGGGCCCTGGGCAGGGCAAATGCCCCCCAGGGCTGCCACACACGCCTACCTGGGTACTTCTCAGTCAGTTTCTGCAGGCGGTACTGCTTGTATAGGACGCTGGCCGCGTCCACCTCACAGCCCATGGCCTGGTACAGCTTCAGCTGCGCCTCAAAGCCCTCGTTCATCCTGCGCAGAAACTCTCCATCCCCCTGTCTCTCCATCCCCCTGTCTCTCCATCCCCCTGTCTCTCATCCCCCTGTCTCTCATCCCCCTACTTCTCCATCCCCCTGTCTCTCCATCTCCCTGTCTCTCCCTCTCCCTGTCTCTCCATCCCCCTCACTCTCCATCTTCCTGTCTCTCCATCCCCCTGTCTCTCCCTCTCCCTGTCTCTCCATCCCCCTGTCTCTCCATCTCCCTGTCTCTCCATCTCTCTGTCTCTCCATCTCTCTCCCTCTCGCTCCATCTCCCTGTCTCTCCATCTCTATCCCTCTCCCTCCTCTCTCTCCTCTCTCCCCATCTCCCTGTCTCTCCATCTCTCTCCCTGTCGCTCCATCTCCCTGTCTCTCCATCTCCCTGTCTCTCCATCTCTCTCCCTCTCGCTCCATCTCCCTGTCTCTCCATCTCTATCCCTCTCCCTCCTCTCTCTCCTCTCTCCCCATCTCCCTGTCTCTCCATCTCTCTCCCTGTCGCTCCATCTCCCTGTCTCTCCATCTCCCTGTCTCTCCATCTCTCTCCCTCTCGCTCCATCTCCCTGTCTCTCCATCTCTATCCCTCTCCCTCCTCTCTCTCCTCTCTCCCCATCTCCCTGTTTCTCCATCTCTCTCCCTCTCCCTCTCCACCCCCAACCCTGGGCAGCGTCACCCATGCACTCACTTGGCCTCAGGTTTCAGAGCCCGGAGTTCCCCATAGGCCGCCTCAAAGGGCAGCTGCTCGGTCTTCATGAGAAACGCGGTCACGACGGCCACACTCCGACTGATTCCCGCGTGGCTGGAAGAGACCGAGAAGATGAGACCCCACAGGCCCGGCGGACACTGCTCTGGGCACCGCCACGCTCCCCCCCTGCAGCCGATCAGGGAGCCTGAAACCCAGAGGGCAGGTGGGGGCGGCGCTGGCCCTGCTTGTGCCCAGCCGGGTTCCACTCCCAGCACCCCGGAGGGTCCCAGACACAGAGCCAGGATGTCAGGCTCGTTCCCGGGATGCCGAGATCCTGGTCCCCTGACGCCGAGGACTGCTGAGACCCCCGATCCCAGTGCTGAGACGCTGCTCCCAAAAAAAAAACAAAAACCTGGTGCCCCAGGGGTGGCCGAGATCCTAGTCCCCCTGTGATGCCAAGGCCCCAGTCCCCGGATGCCCAGCCCGTCCCTGGGATGCTGAGACCCCGTCCCCGGGTGTCCACCCCACCCCCGTCCCCCTGCGGCCGCTGACCAGTGCACCAGAGCGGCGCGGCCGTCGGCGCGGGCCCGGAGCAGGAAGGCCACGCAGCGGTCCAGCTGACTGAGCAGGTCGGCCTCGGGGCTGTCCAGCGCCGCCACGAACAGTGTCTGCAGCCCCAGGTCCGCGGCGCCGGGTGTCCAGGCCGGCGGCTGCGCGTCCACCGACAGCACGGCCGCGATGCCCGCCTCGTGCAGGTCGCCCGGCTCCGCCACGGCCGCGCCCAGGAACAGCCCGGGCCGAACCTGCAGCACCTGCAGCCCCTGCGACCCCCGCGCCCGGCGCCCCGCGCCCCCCACACCCCCGTCCAGCATGGGCACCACCGAGGGGCGGGCTAGAGCGGCCTCCTCCGCGCCGCCCGCAGTATGGGCACCACCGAGGGGCGGGCTAGAGCGGCCTCCCCCGCGCCGCCTCCAGCATGGCGGCGTCCAGGCCCACGGGGCCACTACCGAACGGCGCGGGCTAGAACGGCCTCTCCCGCGCGCCCGCCTCTAGCACGGCGGAGGTGCCCAGGCTCACGCCGGCACCACCGAGCGGCGTAGACTAGAGCGGCCCTTCTCCGGCGGCCGGCGCGCGTCGCTGCAGGCTCGGAGGACCGCGAAGATGGGCCTTTCCTTCTGGCCGCAGGGTTTCCGGGCTGTGTAGGGCGAGACTTTCTGGAGAGCATCCTTAGATGCAGGGAACGCTACGAGCAGAAAGGTCCTCGGCCCCACTCAAGATTTTCCAGGTCCCCTTAGTGGGAAAACACATCTTCTCTCTCAAAGGCAACTTGCATCTGTTACAAAGAAGTAAGGGGATCACAGACCTCTGATGAGACCTCTTTTGAGACAAACTTAATCACTGAGTGCATGTCATCTTTTTATGTCTTTGAGGCCAAACTTAATCACTGGATGCATATCATCCTTTTATGCCCTTTGAACCAAACTTAATCACGGGATGCATAGTATCCTTTTATACCTTTTAAGCAAAACTTCATTTTTCCAATATTTTTTTTTTCCAGTGCCACAGCCAGCAGGGCTCAGGGCTAACTCCTGGCAGGGTTCAGGGGGACCCAAAGTAGGGCTGGGACAAATCTGGATCAATTGTGTGCAAAGCAAATACGTTAACCTCTGTGTCATTAACCTCTGTGTGTGGTTTTGTTTGTTTTTGCTTTTTGGGTCACACCTGGCGATGCACAGGGGTTAACTCCTGGCTCTGCACTCAGAAATTACCCCTGGCGGTGCTCAGGGGACAGTGTGGGATGCTGGGACTCGAGCCCGGGTTGGTCGCGTGCAAGGCAAATGCCCTACTGGCTGTGCTATCTCTCTAGCCCTCTGTGTTTTTCTTTTTTTTTTTTTTTTAATTATTTATTTTATTGAATCACCAAGTGGAAAGTTACAAAGTTCTCAGGCTTATGTCTCAGTTATACAATGCTCAAACACCCGTCCCTTCACTAGTGCCCATATTCCACCACCAAACACCCCAGTATACCTCCCACCCCCCACCCCTCCACCCCCGCCTGCATAACTGATAAACTTCACCCCATTTTCTCTTTACCTTGATTACATTCCATATTTCAACATAAAACTCACTATTGTTGTTGGAGTTTCCCCCCCAAAAAAAACAGCCCTACTGACAAGGAAGCATTTGATAATTAGTTTTCCATTGCTGAGAATGAAGAGATATGAAGTTGCGCTGCCGTGGTAGCAGCCACGCGGTTTAGGATTTCTGTATTTTAGTATTTTAGTAATTAAGTCCAGGGAGATTTATGTTAGAAATTGCATAATTTCCCTTCCTGGGGCAGTATGGGGCAATGTAGGGAGCCATTTTACAAGCCCGGCTCTTATCCTCTAGTCAAGTGGAGGCTTACTTGGGATTTCTGTAACAAGGTCACCACTGCTGACCTTACTGATCTTATCAGTTCGCCATTCCTCTCACTAGCCAACGCCCATGCCTGATCTGCCCAACGCCCATGCCTGATCTGCATTTTACTATTGTTCCTATGGGGGTCCAAGCATGCATACCGCCCCCTCCCACCAAGAGGTATAAGTATTGTAACTGCTGTGAATAAACTCTCTCTCTCTCTCCTCCTCCTCCTTCTGGCTCTGCGTCTGTTCATTCGGTTACGTCCCCTCCTTAGCCCCACGAAGGGTCCTCCCTGCGGGACAGGATGGGACCCCACATCTGGCGCCCAGCGTGGGGCACTAGGGGACCACCGAATGCCCGGTCAAGTTCATGTTGGCCGACGAATTCACGGAAAAGTGAGTGTCTCTGAGGGTCGCCTCTCTCTTGGCGCACACCCTGGTATGGGACCGGGCTTGAATACAGTCACGTGTTAAGGACGAGACGGTCACTGGCGGAAAGGCTTGAATTCCCTTGTCTTGTGTGTATGTGTGAGTGATTGTGCAGTCTTGGACGTCCTCGTCCTTGTACTGAGTCTGTGGCTCCATGACTTGGCATCCTTAAGATCCCTTTAAGGTTACAGAATCCGATTGGGCTGTCTGCGATTCCAAGAGGAACATATGGTCTAGGGTGGTGCTGGTTTAGACACCGGCCGCAAGTCACCTCTCAGGCTGATCCACTATGGCTAAGTTCCTCACCGCCCCCCCCCCCCCGCCCCTTCTTGTGTCTTTTGTGTTTTCATTTCTGTCGAGTTGGCAGAAACTACCTCCCAGTGTAGACAGTCACTGGTGGAAGGTCGAATCCCTTTGTCCTGTGTTTTCATTTCTGTCGAGTTGGCAGAAACAGCCTACCAGTGAAGCAGCCACTGGTGGAAGGCTTGAACCCCTTTGTCCTGTGTTTTCATTTCTGTCAAGTTGGCAGAAACAGCCTACCAGTGACCCTTTCTTTTCTCTTCTTGCTTTATGGCCTGCTTATCCTCTGTTTCCAAGGCTCCCTCAGTCTGTGGGGATGAGGCCACCCCCATGCACGGAACTGACTCCTCAAATTCTACTACTATAGACTCTGACCATCCTGCTTTCCTACCTGAGCCCTCCCAAGCAGAGGCGCCTCCAAGACTTTAAAAAGAAAAACGGCAGTTGGCGACTGCTACAGGATCTACGAGCAGTAAATAAAACCATAGTCATTTTTGGGGCGCTTCAACCTGGACTGCCGTCCCCAGCAGCCATTCCTTCAGAAATGTATAAGACAGTACTTGATTTAAAAGACTGCTTTTTCTCAATTCCCTTGCATCCTGATGATCACCCCCGCTTTGCCTTTAGTTTGCTAGCTTCTAATTAGAAAGAGCCCAATGTACATTGGAGCAACCCCATTGTCAGGGGGATAAGACCAAAGATAATGTGGACGTCCGTAGGGCAGGTTCAGGAATTTCAGTGTGAATGTAGTGAGTGGGTGCACACCCTCGTGAAAGAAGGACCGGTCCGAGCGAGTGCAGGAGTGTGCTTTGTGTGTGTGCCTTTAGTGTGTGTGTAATTGTCTCATTATCTTTCTCTTAGTTCTGCTTATTATTATCAGCAGAGAAGGCAGGAAAATGCAAGATCATGTGGTTAAGTATTTAATAATATCAGGAAATAAAAGTATATCACTAAGGTAGCCTATCCCCAAATCTGATAAGAAGTCACTAGTTCCCTGCCTCAGAACTAGTCTTGACCAAGAAAGAAAAATGCTAGCATCTGACCACCTTAGGTTTCAACAATTTTGAAAAGGTTTTGCCGGCTTATATCAACAAAAGCGCTTTCTTGACCCATTTTTAACAAGCAGGAAACGGGCTGGTCAGGCAGAGAAATGGGGAGCAATGTTCCCAATCGGCCGACAGGGCTTAACTTTGCCCTGGGGACTTGTTCCTTCCTTTCTCAGTCTATCAGTTTTTTCCTTGCCGTTTCTGAAGGGCCAGATCGATAGATCAACTGCAGATGTGTGCACATGTACGTGTGGTGTTTTTAGTGAACTTATTGTCTGTCTGTTTGTCTGTCTGTCTCTCTATGTGGAACACTTGAGTGCTGGAGCCAGAGTGAAAATCAGTGGTAAAAATTAGGCCTGGGTGTCCTTTTGCTGCAGTTTTTGTCGTGAATCCCATCTGTGGTCGTCTTGGTATGGCGGCCACCGCGCCCTTCATCCCCGGAGAGAGGGAGGCGAGAGAGAGAGGTACCTTTCCCCTCCCGGGCGGGCACGGGGCCGAGGCTTGGTTCTCAGGCTGGAGACATTCTGCGGGGAGTTGCTCACACCGAAAGAGGCCTCTCCGAGGAAGGTGGGCCCCGACCGGAAGGTGCTCCCAAGGTCAAGTCCAAAGCCCGGAAGCGGTTGGAAGAAAGCCCAGGAGTCCCTAAGCCAGCGACCGTGAGGTCAGCGAGCAGCGACAGGGTCGCTCCAGTCCCCTTGGAAAGTCCCCCTGCGGCTGAGGCCCCTCCCGAGGGCCAGTTCCTGGAAACAGGTTCTGAGCAGGAGCCGGGGGGCGGTGGGGCAGGCAGCCCTGGGGGGGGCAGGAGCCCCTTTCAGCTGGCCGCCTCCGCTGAGGAAGACACCATTGACCTGAAGTAGGGAGCGTCCCCCGCACCCCGCCCTCCGCTCCGGGGTCTCGCCTCGTGTGGCTGTGCCCCTGGCCAGCCCCGGGCACGCTCAAAGTGCGGGTCGCTCTCGGCCTCTCCCCCCGTCCAGGAGCGCCCGTCCCCCATAACCAAGGTGGTAGATTTCATTGAGGTTTTAGAGTGAAACTTTGAATAAACTGAAAAATGTTCCTTCTTACTGCAAAAAAAAAAAAATAGGCCTGGGGAAAACAGGATCGTCTCAAGAGATCAGAGTGATATGCAGTTCAGCAATTTAAAGGATCTATGTGATTTTGGAACCTGTTAGACCAGGTTTAAACAAAGATTTCTAATTAGAATGTGGCGCCTACAACGAAATTGAAATTTTTAGTCTAAATTTCTTATTGGAAGAACATTAATAGTTATTAACAGTTGAAATTCTTTTGAATTCCAGTAGCTGTACTATCTAGAAAAAGCTACAGAGCTAGAGCCAGAAAACTAAAAGTGAAATAAGAGTTCAGAGAGTGCAAGGCTTTATCTTAAAAGCCTCAGCCAATTTTAATGAGGAATTTAGCTGTTTTTCAAGCAACAGAGGTACAGAAACCCTCAAAATAAACAAAGTTTACTTGTGTTTCCATAAACATTTGACAGTCCAAATGCTTTTCTTTCTATGCTATTATCAAAGTTTGGTTAAAAAAAAAAAAATATATATATATATATATATAAATACCCATAGGGCTTTTTCTGTGTTTGAAAGCATATTTGTATTGTGGAATTGATAAAGTTAGAAAGCTTGTGATTTGAACTAACTAAGGTACGAGAACTATTGAACTTAAGCCAAAGAAGATTTACTCATGTTTCATAAAAATTGATGGTTTAAAGGTCTTATGCTGTTGTGTAAATGTACATATGCATCTATATTGGATTATTAGAATGTGAGCTGAAATAGTTGTGGTTAAAAACAGGTTCGAAGAGTAATGGTTTAGTTAAAATATGTTTTTCTAGAGTTATAAAATTGGTTGCAAAATTTATTCTACAAGTGTTTTATTTGATCTGAGACTCGGTAACTAAAATTTCTATTGATACTTAGCAAAGAATTATAATAGATTAATCTCAGGTGTCAGCCTGATAGTCTAAAGCCATAGTATTGGGCCTTGGTTAAAGTTTGAGATGTGGGAACTTTTACTGACTATTGTTAAGTCAGTCTGTCCAGTACGTGAAAATGCATGTTATTATTCTGATAACTTTATTCATTGCAAAGCTTTGTCACCAGGTATCATACCTAGCTCGGACCATCAGAGAACTTTGTACACAAGTGTGAGATCCTTAATGTTTTATGGTAATCTATGAGTGTTTTAATCTTTATATTTGTGTTTTCCTAGAAATCAGAATTCTAAGATGTCTCCTGGTTAATTTCTAATGTGAAGTGAACTTTTGCCAAGTGAATATATGTTGTAAGAACTTTCTAAACCTTTTTGAATATCTATAGAACTGACAATGCTTTTGAAATGGTATGGCAGAGTAGTTTTGTCGTGTTAAATGAGATGATTGATAATTAGTGTCCAGATTTGGGAAATCATGTTGTACTGAGTTTAGTAAAATAAGAGTTTAAATTTGTGGGACGACTATAAGGAATATAGATGCATGTCTTAAGTCAGAAAGATAATGGATGCAGATATCATCAGTTGGAAAAAGGAAAGTAATCCTGTTAAAGTGAAGTTGATTTTGAAATGGGTTGATGGAAAGGTACAGGACAGAATGAATATAAAGGAATGTGTAGAAGGTTTGAGGTTGTGTTTGAAGGAAAGAAACTGATCACTGTTTTAAGAAACTCTTTAAATCACATGCAGAATTGTTCTAGTATGTTTTTTGGTGGGATCTATGGAAAAGATATTGGATGGATTGTCTGGACTCCTGTTAGAGTGCTCTTAGATAATTGAATTCTTCAAAAGTTGCGGGAAATCAAGGGTTTTTTCAAATGGGATTAAATGAATTAGACATGTTTAACTGTACACTGGACTCCCAGTACAGTGCTCTTATTAATGGGAAGTCAACGTTTTCAACATGGGATTGAATGGGTTAAATATGATGTTAAATTGTACACTTTCTCTACAGATTTTAGATTCTTTGGCTAGGAACTACAACAAATGGGTGTGTTGCATCTCACTGTGAGTAAAGTGAACTGTTTTTCTCTTCTTTGTACCTTTGGTATGTTTTTGATGCTTCGTGGCACTATGTTGGTTTGCATAAATGCAGACAAAAGTCTTTCCTCTCTGTAATAGGGTCTACCCCTCATGCAGACAGGAAAATCAATTATGGGACCCCAAAGCCCTCTTTCAGGGAAAGAGTCAAGGGATTGGTCTAAATGACAGGAGCAGGTATTTAACAGGTACTGTTTCAAGTACCCTACAAACCTCAGGGAGACCCTAGAGGCCAGTTGGCTTAAGGAAAGAATGGAAATCATCACTGCTATGGAAATGAGAAATCCGGGAATCTGTGTGACTGACACAATCTGGGCCTACTCAGCATCAAGAAAAACCCTGGAAACCAGGATCTCTCCCAGCCCTGAAAAAGGGAGGGGATGGACTCCTTTCTGCCAGGATGCATCTACGGAAAAGGCCACCTCCAGTTCAACCTGAAAGCTCGAGACCATCCAGTTCATCGTGGGACATTTATGGCCAGGCCTGGGTAACTCTGACGTGCCACATAAGATTAATGCCATTATTGGTGTGCCTCCTGTCTTTAGCCCAACCCCCAGGACTTCTCAGTAAATAATGGGGTACCCCAAAATGGAGAGTTCTCCAATCTTGCTGTGTTTATGCAAAAGAACAAGTCAGATTTGTTAAGCCATCAGGCAAATTTTAAAATGAAGGTGGAGAGAAAACCATGTTTTCTGTAACTTGCCTTTTAAAGAATCAGATTCAAATTCTACAGAGTGATCTAGTAAATGTATTCTAATCTTGATCTAAAAGGTATTCCTTCTGGGTAATTCAGGTAAAATGTGTTTTGCTGACTGTAAAGTAAGCAGCCTAGTCTTTGGGACTCAATGTTGAACTTGCTATCACTAGTCTGAAAGCCATCTTTCATGGGAAGGAACTCAGTACTATGCTTTCTGTTTCATTAATGAACCTAGTGGAAATTCTGGGCTTTCCTAACACTTGTTCAGCATCAAGGAATTTACCAAGGAGAGGATTGGCAGCTTGACATCATGTAAATGATCAAATGCTCATATTCTAGGTATAAATATCTACTGCTTCCAAATGACAGCTTCAGTGGATAGGTAGCTTTTCCAACCTGAGAAGTGGGGTGGTGCTTCTAGGCCACTAGAAAAATCTGGACATAGGAAGTCATTTTCTATCAACCATGGGTGGAGCAGTTATTCTTTTCCATTGTTTTTATGACAGAAATGGGTATGGCATTATGTTGCTTTGGGTTCTGTTGCTTTAACTCTTATGTTTCCTAAGACAGCAAACTATTTTGTCCTTACTAGGTCAGAAAGGACCTTCCACATCTCCAGAGTCTAATCATTTCAAAGTGCCATCCCTCAGTCTAATTGATCTGATCTTTTCTTTCAGATAACTTCAGGAACCCAACCAGTTCATTGCCTGGGGTCCACTAAAACTAAGGTAGCTTGAGATTTCACCCCTTGTGCAGGCAGGGTCTGCGCCCCTCTGTCAGCATGAAGCAGCTTCAGAAGATGGATCACCGACCATTTTCCCCTTAAAGATTTAAGGTGGTGAAATCTCTAGGGGGGAATATGATGTAGGCAGGTAGCTAGGGAAAGGCCCTTGGCAATGAAACAGATTAATAAAGTCTCCAGGAAGGAGAATCCTGAGACTAACCCACCCTGTGGATACAGAAAACAGACCTGATAAGACCTTCTAAAGAAGACCATCACCACTCCCAACCTCCCTGGTAACCTCCTTAGCAACGGACTTTTACCCGAGAAGAAGCCCCCACGTGGGGGCAGGTTGAAGAGACCCTATAAAAGACACCTTGAACAAAGGAAGCGCGTGCATATGCTGCCTGAGCCCATGTGCTGCTTGTGCCATGTGGCCGAGCACATGTGTCGCCCGCATCTCCCCCCTTGACATGTGTACTTTCATGCTTTCATGTTTGTGTCATAAGGGATACCGGACAATGCCTCCACTGACCACATTTAATTTAAAACAAAACAGGGGGAGATGTAGGGAGCTATTTTACAAGCCCGGCTCTTATCCTCTAGTCAAGTGGAGGCTTACTTGGGATTTCTGTAACAAGGTCACCACTGCTGACCTTACTGATCTTATCAGTTCGCCATTCCTCTCACTAGCCAACGCCCATGCCTGATCTGCCCAACGCCCATGCCTGATCTGCATTTTACTATTGTTCCTATGGGGGTCCAAGCATGCATACCGCCCCCTCCCACCAAGAGGTATAAGTATTGTAACTGCTGTGAATAAACTCTCTCCTCCTCCTTCTGGCTCTGCGTCTGTTCATTCGGTTACGTCCCCTCCTTAGCCCCACGAAGGGTCCTCCCTGCGGGACAGGATGGGACCCCACAGGGCAATGCTCAAATTGCCCCATACTGCCCCAGTCTAGAGGCTTAGGCTTAGTCTAGAGACATGGCTGCAAGCAGTTTCTGGGACCAAAAGTAGTATAGCTGGCCTCCGGATCGTGGTCAATCAGTAGCGAAGTGGCCGCACAAAAGCGTGGCTGCCCGGGTCGAGTCTCGGTGGAGCACGCGCTGGTATCGGCCCCGGCCTGAGAAGACTGCCCAAGCGTCCCTCTGTTCCAAGTACATAACTCTCTTGTTTTTTATTTTTGTTTTTTGCTTTTCGGGTCATACCCAGCGATGCACAGGGGTTACTCCTGGCTCTACACTCAGGAATTACTCCTGGCGGTGCTCAGGGGACCATATGGGATGCTGGGAATCGAACCCGAGTCGGCCATGTACAAGGTAAACGCCCTACCCGCTGTGCTATTGCTCCAGCTCCTGCTCTTGTTTTTTTTTTCTCCTTTCCTCACCACCAAGCTTGTACCTGCTTATAGTCCTCACAATATGGTGGACACCACGCTGCTTCTCCTTGACAAGGGGAAAAAAAACCGAGAGAGAGGGATATCTCCCCTCCTCGGCCGGCGTGGGGCAATGGCTTAGTTCACAGTCTAGAGACATGGCTCCCTCTGTGTGTTTTAATGCTTATGAATTCCTTTAAATTTCTTCTCTTGCTTTTCCTCCCCCACCCCCATTTTCCCGTTGAATCAGTTTCCTAGTGGATAAATCCTTGTCCACCACTCTGCAAAGCATTAAGGCATTAGTTCCATGTTATTTAGGAATTTTCAGGAGCCCAGTGTGAGAGAGACTTACACAGGGCAGTCTTTATACACAATTTTTTTTTTTTTTTTTTTGCTTTTTGGGCGATGCACAGGGGTTCCTCCTGGCTCTGCACTCAGGAATTACTCCTGGCGGTGCTCAGGGGACCATATGGGATGCTGGGATTCAAACCGGGTCAGCCGCGTGCAAGGCGAACGCCCTACCTGCTGTGTTATCACGCCAACCCCCACAATTTTTTTTACACAGCTTGAAACCATTCTTATGTAACCCAGGAGCAACACATTGGCACTCAGAAATGTTGAAGAGTGTTTATTTCCTGCACTTCTACTTTATTATTAGTTTTCTGTTGGAAATGAGAAGCTTCTACTGCAGTGCCCATCCCCCCGTGGCGTGAACGGTGTGTGAGCTCCTCTGGGGATGAGGTGGGGCCTGTGGGTGTGGTGGGTGCGCCCAGCCAGCTGCTGGCACAGCCACACCTGGGACAGGTGAGTCAGAGCTGTGGATTTCCCAGCTGCCATTTGCACCTGGGCCAGAAGGGGGCGCTATTGGACCTTTCTCTGGGTCTGGACAGGCCTGCGTCCTGCTGAATCCCCAGCCTGGACTTGGGGAAGCTCAGATTCAAGTGCATCCGTCTGGTTTCATCTGCTCCAGGGTAGAGGGACCGGTTTGCATTCAGCTCTGTCTCGGAGACACACAGTCTGCTGGATCACTTGCTTCTAGAAAGTTCAGTGGCTCATCTCCAAATCCAGACTCAGCCAGTCGCTATGTATGGGTCAGGGGCAGGAAACTCACCCGCGGAGCCCCAAGGCAGAAGCTCTGACGGGGGACAGAGGCAGAAAAAGCGCGACAGCTGGCAGAAGGGAGGAAGCTGACTGAGGTGACTCACCCTGCCGTCACCCGGGAACTGAGTGACTGACAATTCTGGGAAGCAGCAAGCACCCGCACCTCCCCAAGGCCCTCACGAAGGAGCTGTGTCACCGTGTCCCTTTCCTGAAGTCACCCAAGACCCCCGGACGAAGCGGGGGCTCCTTCCTTGCCAGGGGCCGGGGGGCAGGCAGAGATAATCAAGCGCGCTGGCTGACCCCCTTACTGGCAGGAACTGAGGGTGATCTATCCTCTGCTCTCGGTTCCTTTCTGGCTCCAGGGACACTCGATAAACAATAAGATGAACGGAAACCGGGAGTTCCGTGTCCATAGGGGCACTCGGAGGACAGGGCCACCTTCTCCCCGGGGCCTCTGCCTCCAAGGTCAGGAGACTCCTTGCACCCCCTCCCCGGACACCGCCGTAATCTCAAGCCGCTTCTTTGGGGTCTCCTCCCGGGGGGGTCTGCAAAGGTGCACGCAGCCAGAAAGTCTGTTCTCTTCTCTGAGTCCAGCCCGCTGGACTCTGGCCTGGGCAGTCGATCCTGCCTGTGGGACAGCACCCAGTGTCGCTACAGGCCCGAGGCTCGGGGCCCTGAGAGTTAGCAAAGGGCCCCACAGGCCTGGTCTCCGCCCCTGGGCAGGGGAGTTACCAGTGGGCCAGTAGAGGCAGTTTCCTGTCCAGCTCTGCGTTCTCCAAAGCGAGAAGGTAACCCTGGCCTGGGGTACAAACACTCCCAGCAGCATATGGAATATCGGACGCTGAAACCTGGTCCTGAGCAGCTTCATAACTATCTATTTCATTCACTGTCACTGTCATCCCGTTGCTCATCGATTTGCTCAAGCGGGCACCAGGAACGTCTCCATCGTGAGACTTGTTGTGACTGTTTTGGGCATATCGAATACGCCACGGGGAGCTTGCCAGGCTCTGCCGTGCGGGCGAGATACTCTTGGTAGCTTGCTGGGCTCTCCAAGAGGGGAGGAGGAATTGAACCCGGGTCAGCTGAGTGCAAGGTGAACGCCCTACTGCTGCGCTGTTTCAGTGATTCAATAAAAAGTCTATAATTTTTGTTTTGACTTTTTTGAGTCACATCAGCGATGCTCAGGGCTGACTCCTGGCTCTGTGCTCAGGAATCACTCATGGCGATGCTCATGGGACCCTATGGGATGCCAGGATCGAATCCAGGTTGGCCGGGAACAAGACAAACACCCTCCCCGCTGTGCTATTGCTCCGGTTCCATTTTTTTTTGGAGGGGGTCACACCTGATGCACAGGGGCTATTCCTGGCTTTGCACTCAGGAATTACTCCTGGCGGTGCTCAGGGGACCCTATGGGATGCTGGGGATAGAACCCCCTTTTTTTTTTAAAGAAACACTGGCGGGGCTGGAGCAATAGCACAGCGGGGAGGGCGTTTGCCTTGCATGTGGCCAACCCAGGTTCGATTCCCAGCATCCCATAGGGTCCCCTGAGCACCGCCAGGGGTAATTCCTGAGCGCAGAGCCAGGAGTAACCTCTGTGCATAGCTGGGTATGACCCAAAAAGCAAAATAAATAAATAAATAATAAAGAAACACTGGGCCCAGCACAGGCTTCTGTAACCGGATCAAAGCCCGTCTCAAGGGCATGCCACGAAGTAACTGCCTCCAGCCCCCCCGCTGTCCGAGGTGGTCCAGGCACCCAGAGCTTTGCCTCTGTCCGACTCCCCGACTCTGTCCGGGCTGCGAGGGTGAGCCCAGCCACGGCACCCCCTCCTGCCAGTGAATGATGTGGATCTCCCGGCTCCAGTGCCCAGACTCACCCAGGAGCCGGGCCCTGAGCTGAGGGTGGGGGGCTCCGTGGGGGTCACCCCTCACGTCCCCTCCCCTGCCTGGCCCCTCTCATTTCTCAGCAAGTAGGAAATGTGGGGGTGACCGAGGGGGCCGTCACGCCTCCTTTTGTGACACCCCCCAGTGCCAACTCCTCTCATGGCAGCTGTGGACTCTGGGGGAGATTTCGGGGGAGGGGGCTGTCCCCCTCGACCTAACCAAAGTCCACATTCACCTCTGGCTGGTGGTAACCCTCGGGGGTCCCCTGGAGAGCCCGGCCCACGACCTGTCTTACAGGCACAGGGGACCCGAAACTGCACGTGGCCTGGCTGGAATATTCCAGAACCTTCCATGCGGCAGTGTGAGCCCAGACAGGCGGCCCGGCTCAGGGGAGGCAGCCAGCGCGGTCCATCTCCCCCTGCCTGACCCTGGCCAAAGCCAGAACAGGCCCCTCCTGACCTCGCTGCATCGGCAGGGAGTCCTGACCCCCAAACCTCCACTTCCTGTCATGAGGGCTCCTTCCGACAAACAGCAGCTTCTTCCTGGGGCCCCCCTGTGCCCCGGCGGCCCGTGTCCCTCCTGACCCCCCTGCTGCCCCGGGCCCACGTGGACAAAGCAGAGGTGCCGGACGTGGGCCTGGAAAGGGAGGAAGGGCAGAACTTTCTGGAAATCGGCCTCAGAGCATGCATCACGCTGAGAACCTTCTGTGACCCAGGTGGTGCCCTTAAAGGTCCAAGGCTGACCAGAAGATGGACCTCCTGGGGGTTCTGGGAGTCCCCGGCTGGGGGGTGAGAACTTCCTATAGTTTATTCCATGAGGAAAACGTGATGGTGACTCTGCTCAGACGCAGTGTGGGGGCACCAATACTGGGGCTCCCTGGAGTGGGGGTCCTTGGGTGGAGGTCCCTGGGGTGGGGGCACTGAGGTGGGAGTTCCCTGGAGTGGTGGTCCCTGGGGTGGGAGTTGCTAGCGTGGGGGTCTCTGGGGTAGAGGTCGCCGGGGTGGGGAGAGGGGCACAGGGGTGAGGAGAAAGGGGGTGCAGGGGTGAGGAGAGAGGGGGCGCAGGGGTGAGGAGAGAGGGGTGCAGGGGTGAGGAGAGAGAGGGGCACAGGGGTGAGGAGAGAGGGGCACAGGGGTGAGGAGAGAGGGGGGCAAGGGGTCAGGAGAGAGGGGCACAGGGGTGAGGAGAGAGGAACCCCTGGCCCCCAAGGTGGAGCCAGATGTTGAGAATTAATATGGTTGGCAATGAGTTAGTGGCCCCGAGTGCCGCTGGCTCCTCTCACCCCCAGGCAGCTGACAGACAGCGGCAGCCCCCCGGGTGGGGGTGAAGGCGGAGGCCTGGGGGGCACCAGGCCCCCACCCCGGCCTCACCAAGGAGGAGGAGCTGCGGGCTCTAGGGGACAGGGCTTTGCCGCTTTATTCAGCATCAGCATCAACCACAACACAGCTGGAACCACAGAGGCGGCTTGGGGGGCCCCGGGGAGGGGGAGGCAGGAAGTGGCTCAGCCCTCCACAGCAGCAGTAGGGGGAGCGGGGGTCCCGGGGGCCCCGGTAGGCTGCTGGGGGACAGCGCCCCGGAGCTCCTGCAGGGCGCGACCCAGGAGGGCCTGCAGCTCCCGCATCTCCTGCAGGAGCAGGGCCAAGTCTGCGCTTGGGGCACAGGCGGGGGGCCAGGCCACGGGGGCTCGGCCGGCTGCAGGTGTGGCGCTGGGGACAGAGGGGACCACCGCTGCCCATCGGGACCTGGGGGGCTTTCCAGAGAGCAGCTCCACGGCCCCTGGCACTGCAGCTGGGGCAGAAGTGGGGGCCTCATCCCCAGGATAATCTGTGAAGGAGACAAGGGACCCAGCTGGAACCACAGGGGGGGTGTAGGGGCAGGGGAGGCAGGGGTACAGGGGCAGGGTGGAAGGGGCACAGAAGCAAGGTAAAGAGGGGGTGCAGGGGTGAGAAGGGAGGAGTGCAAGGCTGGGGAGAGAGGGGGGCACAGGGTAAGAAGGGTGTGCAGGGTTGGGGAGGGGGGTGCAGGGGTGGATAAGGAGGCACAGGGGTGGAGAGGGGTGCAAGGGTGGGGAGAGAGGGGCGCAGGGGTGAGGAGAGGGACACAGAGGTGGGGAGAGATGCAGGGGTGGGAAGAGAGGCGTGCAAAGTGGGTAGCGGTGGGAGAGAGGGGCGCAGGGGTGAGGACAGAGGGGCACAGGGGTGGGGAGATAGGTGTGCAGGGGTGGAGAGAGAGGTGCAAGGGTGGGGAGAGAGGAGTGCAGAACGGTGTAGGGGTGGGAGAGAGGGGTGCAGGGGTGGGAGAGAGGAGTGCAGGGGTGGGAAGAGGGGTGCAGGTTTGGGGGAGAGAGGTGCAGGGGAGAGGAGATGGGTGAGGAGAAAGGTGCAAATGAGGGGGCGAAGGATGCAGGGGTGAGGAGACGGGCGCAGGGGTGAGGAGAAGGGCACAAGGGTGAGGAGAAAGGGGTGCGGGGTGGGGAGAGAAGGGCGCAGAGGTAGAGAGAGAGGGATGCAGGGGTAAGGAGAGAGGGCTGCAGGAGTAAGGAGAGGGGTGCAGGGGTGAGGAGAGGCGTGCAGGGGGTGGGGGGGTGCAGATATAGGGGAGAGGGGTGCAGGGGTGGAGAGAGAGGGGCTCAGGGGTGGGGAGAGGGGTGCAGGGGTGAGGAGAGGCGTGCAGGGGAGGGCAGAGGGGCGCAGGGAGGGGTGGGTAGCAGGGAGGGGGGGGGGGCCGCGGGGCTGGGGAGGGCGCCGCTCACCGGCGGGGGGCGTCCAGAGGCTGCGCTTGCGCACGCTGCGGGAGGCCGTGGCCGCCTCGCACCAGTAGGCGTCCAGGTCGGGCGCGGGGCGCGCGGGAACGGTGATCTCGGGCGCGGGCCCGAAGGCGCGCACGGCCCGGCCGTGGAGGTAGAAGGCGAAGAGCAGCGGCGTGGCGCGTCTCCGCGCGTGCGGGCGCGTGTCGCAGCGCAGCACCAGGCCGCCCGCGGGGCCCGGGCCGGCGGCGCGCAGCACGGGCGCGGGGAACAGCTCTGCGGGAGGAAGGGACGCTGCGGGGAGGGGGCGCGGGGACGGGGCGCAAGGACGGGGCTTGGGGACGGGGGCGCGGAGACCGGGTGCGCGGGGGCGTTGCACGGGGAGAGGGGCGCCCGGGGAGGGGGCCGGGGGTGGGGGTCCCCGCCCGCCGCCCGCCGCACCTTGCACGCGCACGGCCACCTTGGCCGAGAAGAGCGGTGCGCTCTCGCCCGCGCCCTCGGCGGGGATGCGCATGGTGCCCGAGCACTGGTAGTGGCCGCTGTCGCCGGCGCGCGCCTGGGCCACCGTGTAGTTGGCGCCCGCGGGGTAGTAGCGCACGGCGCGGCCCTCGTGGTAGAAGTGGAGCCGCTGGACGGGCCTGTCGGCGCGCGCCCGGCAGCGCAGCACCAGGGGGTCCCCCTCGAACACCGCGACGGGGGGCGCCTGCAGGATCAGCCAGTCTGGGGGGCGGGGGGGGGACGACACGCTCATTCCCCGCTGCCCCCCACGCCCGGACCACCCCCCAGGACAGCCTCAAACCTTCACCGTCACCCCGAGGAGCACGGAGCCGCCTCCCAACCCCCAGGCCCGGTGCAGGGGGCCTCCAGGGCAGAGTCGAGTGGCCACTGACCGCAGGCTCGCGCGGCTCCGCACCTGCGCCCACCCCAGCCCGACTCTCAGCCGTGCAGGGCCGCGGCCACCCCTGCTGCCCCGCGCGCGCCCCTGCGTCTCGGCTGTGCCCGCCTTACCTCCTGCAGGGACGTTCCGCCCTGAGGACAGGCTGACCAGCTAGGTCAGTGCAGTGGCCCGGCCACTGGGGGGTTGCAGCCCCCTCCGTGGCCTCCTGTCTCCTCAGGGACACTGCAGCCCAGGGGGGCGCTGGCCAGCACCTGCCGTTCCCTTATCCGCTCGCCCCGCGGGATTCGGCCCCGTAGAGGACAGAGGCAAAGTCAGACACAGAGGGGTACTGGCCACTGGCGCTGACAAGCCTGCGTGGGCACCCCAGGCGGCCAGCCCCAGGGCCCCCTACCCTGCTCCTGACTACGCTTCCCCTCCCGGGCGCCCTGTCCTCTGCACCTGGCCAGCTGCTCCACTCACCCCTGCAGGAGGGCGAGGGGGCCGCGGGGCGCTCACCGTTGGACACAGAGAGGTGGACGGGGTCGCTGACCGGGGCGCCCCGCGTCTGACAGCGGTACACCCCGGCGGCCTGCACCTCGAGGGTCCTCGTGTGCGTGGGCAGCAGCAGGTGACCGCGGTACCACAGGGTCCTGATGGGCCGCGGCTCCAAGATCAGGGCGTGGTGACCGGCGCAGTGCAGGGTCACGCTCTCGCCCCGGAAGATGGTGGCCCAGGGCGGGTGCACGGTCAGCACCGGCTTCTCCAGTGTGGCTGGGCCCGGACAGAGAGCGCTCGGCTGAGGGACCCCCGGGCCCGCCTCCGCCCCACCCCCACTGCAGGGAAACTGAGTCACAGGACGCCCCGGGGTGGGCAGGCGGGTCAGGGGCACGGGGACAACCGCGGGGACTCACCAGCCTGCCCTGAGGCCGCAGCTGGGGAGCAGAAGGGGGAGAAGCGAATTGAGTGGGTGGGCAGGGGGTTGGGGGGCGTCCTGACCACGCCCCCGGCCGAGCATGCGCGCTGCTGGGACCCGGGGAGGGCGTACAGACCCCCCCAGCCTGGCCCCCAACTCACTCAGGAGCACGAGGCCAGCCAGCACCCACATCGCTGTTGGGGGGCCGCGGGGGGCTGCAGAGAGGCCGCGGGGGGCTGCAGATTCTCACTCAGGTCCTGAGACAGACCCGACTTGTAGTGACCTGACTGCAGGTCCAGGCTGGGGTGACCGTCCCCTCACCAGCTCCCCACCCCAGCCCGAAGAGGCAGCTCAGGTCCTTCTGTCCCCCTCGTCCGATCCCTGCCCCCTCCCTGACCTCGCTTCAGGGATGCCGAGGTGGCCAGGGGTGCCCCCTCCGTCCCTGCAGGCCGCTGAGCTGCCTCGAGCTCGTCCATCAGCCCGCTGTTCCCCCAGCCTTCCTGCGGTTCCCCAGCCTTCCTTCTTCCTCCTGCCCCGACACCCCGGGCCCCCGACCCTCACCTGGGCAGGAACTAAGTGGCTGCGGGGAGGGGAGGCCAGCTCTCCCTGAGCGCCCGGCGCCTGGGCCCCACGTTAATACTTAATGCATTTTCCAGCCCAGCCGGCTCCTGCCCTAGCCAGAGGCCCTGCCTCCCTCCCCGGGCACCTGTGCAGAGCTGGACGTAGGGGCATGCTCGCCCCCTAAGGCGCCTCTTCCCCTCCCACCCCCACTGGGGCCCGTCTAGGCTGCCCCTGGGGCGGTGGAGGCCTTCAGCTAAGATGCAGGGGCCCCTGAGCCTGAGAAGCAGGGGTCTTCATAGCTGCCCCATAAATAAAGACTTTTCTGGTGCTGGTGGTGGTGAGGGCAAAAAAAAAAAAAAAATGTGTGCGTGGGGCTGGAGCAATAGCACAGCGGGTAGGGCGTCTGCCTTGCACGCGGCTGACCCGGGTTCGATTCCCAGCATCCCATATGGTCCCCGAGCATCGCCAGGAGTAATTCCTGCATGCATGAGCCAGGAGTAACCCCTGTGCATCGCCGGGTGTGACCCAAAAAGAAAAAAAAAAGTGTGCGTGCGTACGTGTGTGTGTGTGTGTGTGTGTGTGTGAGGGACACACCTGGCGGTGCTGGGTCCAACCAAGGCGTCCCTGGCGCTCAGCCAACGCCCAGGCCCCCTTATGTGAAGTTTTGACTTGTTAATTGTTTTGTTTTGAGTGTCCCACCCCGGCGGTGCTCAGGGCTGACTCCTGGCTCTGCACTCAGGAATCACTCCTGGTGGTGCTCGGGGACCCTATGGGATGCCCGGGGTCAAACCTGGCTCAGCTGCGTGCCAGGCCAACGCCCTCCCTGCTGTGCCTTTGTTTTTTTTGCTTTTTGGGTCCCACCCAGCGATGCTCAGGGGTTATTCCTGGCTCTGCACGCAGGAATCACCCCTGGCGGTGCTCGGGGGACCCTATAGGATGCCAGGGGGGTCGAACCCGGCTCAGCTGCATGCCAGGCCAACGCCCTCCCCGCTGTGCCTTTGGGGGCTCCTAGGTGAGCTCTCAAATGCTGGTGACAAGGGAACAACGTCTTGAAGATCGGGGGGTCTCCCCGGGACCCAGGAGATAGCAAGCGCGTCAGCCCAGTGAATCACACCGTTTATTGGGGGCCCCCCACCCACGCTGCTGCCACCCCACTACCAGGTGGCAGAGCCCCCCCAGCC